>NW_022987823.1:0-94133 GCF_902827165.1 Trematomus bernacchii | reverse complement strand
TAGTAGTAGTAGTAGTAGTAGTAGTAGTAGCAGTAGTAGTAGTAGTAGTAGTGGTAGTAGTAGTAGTAGTAGTAGTAGTGGTAGTAGTAGTAGTAGTGGTAGTAGTAGTAGTAGTAGTAGTAGTAGTAGTAGTAGTAAGTAATTGTAGTTGCATGTGAAGGACACTGTTCAGGAACTAGTTGATGCTCTGTATGTGATGACTACTTCCATTCTGGAGAGGATCACAAATACATGGATCCTGAGATTGAGGCTCAAGCCCGGGACCAGGGAGATTTTTCTAACACATAACAACCTGAGAGGCTCCAACAGCATCCTCTGGGACCCAAAGCATGCTCTGACAGAGAATCTGAACTGCTACCATCTAATGGAGATTCACTAAGGTCAGCCTGAAGCATCCTCCAGTCAGTCCTCTCAGTGAACACAGAGCTGCAGATCAGATGCACGCTGAAGGCTCTTTGAGCATCTCTCACTGATCCTGCTGTTATGTTACATGTTTGTGTTTCATGTATTGTGTCTTGATATCTGTTGATGTTACACATGGAGCTGCTGTGATGCAAGGAGCATTTCAGACTTGATCTGACCATTCAAGTATTATCGTATGGTATTAACAACAAAAAGTCTAGCTGTGTTTCTCTCCATCTAATCTGTGTGTGTAATCCTGTTTGAATCCGTCTGATCCTCAGGTTCAGAGCAGGTTTCCAGCAGGTGTTTTGCTGCTGTTCGCCGACTGTGGGTAAAGAAGAGCTGGAGCTAAAATCACCACGATACATGCAAACACAGGTGAGAGTCAGATACAAGTTGAGAGAGTTTTCCATTTAATTGCATCTTTGCATTTAGAGAACATTCAGCAACTTGAGGAGACATGTGCAGCGTTTACTAAAAGCTGCAGAAGCTCAAACACAACGGAGACCAGGGGACACTAAAGAGTAACGCACACAGCTGGGAGACCAGGGGACACTAAAGAGTGACGCACACAGCTGGGAGACCAGGGGACACTAAAGAGTGACGCACACAGCTGGGAGACCAGGGGACACTAAAGAGTGACGCACACAGCTGGGAGACCAGGGGACACTAAAGAGTGACGCACACAGCTGGGAGACCAGGGGACACTAAAGAGTGACGCACACAGCTGGGAGACCAGGGGGCACTAAAGAGTGACGCACACAGCTGGGAGACCAGGGGACACTAAAGAGTGACGCACACAGCTGGGAGACCAGGGGACACTAAAGAGTGACGCACACAGCTGGGAGACCAGGGGACACTAAAGAGTGACGCACACAGCTGGGAGACTAGGGGACACTAAAGAGTGACGCACACAGCTGGGAGACTAGGGGACACTAAAGAGTGACGCACACAGCTGGGAGACCAGGGGACACTAAAGAGTGACGCACACAGCTGGAGACCAGGGGACACTAAAGAGTGACGCACACAGCTGGGAGACTAGGGGACACTAAAGAGTAACGCACACAGCTGGGAGACCAGGGGACACTAAAGAGTGACGCACACAGCTGGGAGACCAGGGGACACTAAAGAGTGACGCACACAGCTGGGAGACCAGGGGACACTAAAGAGTGACGCACACAGCTGGGAGACCAGGGACACTAAAGAGTGACGCACACAGCTGGGAGACCAAGGGACACTAAAGAGTGACGCACACAGCTGGGAGACCAGGGGACACTAAAGAGTGACGCACACAGCTGGAGACCAGGGGACACTAAAGAGTGACGCACACAGCTGGGAGACCAGGGGACACTAAAGAGTGACGCACACAGCTGGGAGACCAGGGGACACTAAAGAGTGACGCACACAGCTGGGAGACCAGGGGACACTAAAGAGTGACGCACACAGCTGGGAGACCAGGGGGCACTAAAGAGTGACGCACACAGCTGGGAGACCAGGGGACACTAAAGAGTGACGCACACAGCTGGGAGACCAGGGGACACTAAAGAGTGACGCACACAGCTGGGAGACCAGGGGACACTAAAGAGTGACGCACACAGCTGGGAGACCAGGGGACACTAAAGAGTGACGCACACAGCTGGGAGACCAGGGGACACTAAAGAGTGACGCACACAGCTGGGAGACCAAGGGACACTAAAGAGTGACGCACACAGCTGGGAGACCAGGGGACACTAAAGAGTGACGCACACAGCTGGGAGACCAGGGGACACTAAAGAGTGACGCACACAGCTGGGAGACCAGGGGACACTAAAGAGTGACGCACACAGCTGGGAGACCAGGGGACACTAAAGAGTGACGCACACAGCTGGGAGACCAGGGGACACTAAAGAGTGACACACACAGCTGGGAGACCAGGGGACGCTAAAGAGTGACGCACACAGCTGGGAGACCAGGGGACACTAAAGAGTGACACACACAGCTGGGAGACCAGGGGACACTAAAGAGTGACACACACAGCTCGGAGACCAGGGGACACTAAAGAGTGACGCACACAGCTGGGAGACCAGGGGACACTAAAGAGTGACGCACACAGCTGGGAGACCAGGGGACACTAAGGAGTGACGCACACAGCTGGGAGACCAGGGGACACTAAAGAGTGACGCACACAGCTGGGAGACCAGGGGACACTAAGGAGTGACGCACACAGCTGGGAGACCAGGGGACACTAAAGAGTGACGCACACAGCTGGGAGACCAGGGGACACTAAAGAGTGACGCACACAGCTGGGAGACCAGGGTTGCGATCGAATAGTCCAAAAATCAGCTCCTAACGTCTATCCCTTGACCTCTGTGTGAAACGTCACGGGGTTAAGGGATAGTGGATAGGAGAATTCAAAAGGACTTACTGATCATAATTCCATTGTTGAGGTCTACTAGAATAAATTGATATTGTTCAATGTTCCAAACTCACATTGGTTTCTCATACAGCATCTCTGTATAGCATGTGTATTCACTCTCTGTCCTAAACGGCTTGTTGGAGCTCCTGCCCCCCCCCCTCCCTGTGAGCCCAGTGTGCTCTGATTGGTCGGGATGTTGCGAGGCTCGCTGCTCAATGATCTGGCTTACTGGTGTGGTTTCCGGGTCGGCGATACAGCGAGACAGCGCGAAACTCATCCTGAGCACACACAAACACTCACAGCCGAAGTAGAAACAATAAGTGTGGCTTGATATTGAGTAAGAGAAAGGTTTATAACGCTGTGAGAATGGGTCTGTGGAGAGCATTTCTCCACCATCCCAACTCGTCTATTACCAACCAGGGAGCTCTATGCAAGTCAATGGGACTCCCTGTTAGTTGAACATTTACGCTAAAGGTCCCCACCCCTCCTCTTGTGTGAGGAGCTCCGCGGATTGGTCCAAGAAACAAATGGAAAAAGAGAAATCTCCAACGAGGCGTTCTGGGGCAGCAGAGACAGGTCTTCTCTGTGTTAGAGTTTTACTCTCTACAGGGTGTACTTTGAGGGTTTGTGACTCTGCAGACCGTTTACATGCAGAACAACCTTCATAACACACAAGGGGACGGGTGATAACCAGAAAAGCATGACATGGGACCTTTAATAAAACTTTTTAGGTACGTTTTTATGATCAATAAATTCATGATTCTGTCTATAACTTAACTCTCTTGTTTTCTTCAGATGAGTATTTACCGAGCCAGTCGCTTGGAGGCGGCCGTTTCCACCTCCGTCGAGATAAAGACTGTGTAGAGACTTCTTATTCCAACACTGGTGAAAACACACACACACACAGTGAAAACACACACTGTGGAAACACGTCTCGATGATCTAACATCGAACACTGAGCGGAGAAAAGTGAGAACTCTGGAAATAGTGTTGTTGGGTTTTTTGTGAAAGTTCTTAGTATTAAAAGTGGTTTTAAAACATCTTCACCTTGTTATGCCGTAAAGACACAAGAACTCTCGACCCCCAAAGACGTTCATCGGAGTGTGTGTGTGTGTGTGTGTGTGTGTGTGTGTGTGTGTGTGTGTGTGTGTGTGTGTGTGTGTGTGTGTGTGTGTGTGTGTGTGTGTGTGTGTGTCAGTGGTGGTCTTGTAGTAGAGGGTCTTTCTCTCCAGTTGACGTGCTTGGGTTTTCATCTGATGTGAAGCACTTTTGAAAACACACACAGTGGGAACACACACACTGTGGGAACACACACAGTGGGAAAACACACACTGTGGAAACACACACACACACACACACTGATTTACTTCATCATACAGCATGTGAGCGACACTCGACTCCCAACATTCTCGGGCTGGTTTTGGAAAGTGTTAGCCTCCTTTACCCCCTGGCAACAGTGTGTGTGTGTGTGTGTGTGTGTGTGTGTGTGTGTGTGTGTGTGTGTGTGTGTGTGTGTGTGTGTGTGTGTGTGTGTGTGTGTGTGTGTGTGTGTGTGTCCCACCTGTTGCTCAGCATTAGCCTCTTGTTTGGACAATGTGTCTGCAGCAGGTCCAGTCTGCAGGTCGCAGGGCAGTTAAATATAGAAGACGAGACATTAGTAAAGTCCTGCAGGAAAGAACAACACGTGAAGAGTTTGAAATGCGTGTGTGTTTAAATGTGTGTGTGTACACGGGGAGGAACGATGCTATTTCAATGTCAACAGCTGTTGTTTTAATGTTATTGTACCTGTTCAACTGTGTCTGTAATCTGAGCGCATGTTGAGCATCCGGTGAGCATGAGAGGACCAAATATCATCATTTATTGGTTCAATGTAATCACCCACACTGCCTTTACTTAAAGTGGACCTATCATGCTATATTTGAATAATATAGTGTAGGACCATACCTATATAAGGCATATTTATACTTTTTTTTTTTCAAAATACCAAACAGATCATGCATTTTAGCCATGCCTCATTTCGCTCAATTTGACATTTTTTACCCCTGTTTTAGCAAGGGCAGATTCAGTGAGAACAGCACCACCTACAGGCCTGGCATATGTACTACAGCGTCTCCAGCGCTTTCGAACGGCAATGGCCGTGGCTGTCTCCTCCTGATTGGTGGAGTTGGCCCAATAGCCGTAGCGCCACCGTCCTGACGTCAGGACAGTGTTCAAATCTGGATCAGTTTTTATCAGATCCGTTGCAGCCCCTTTTTTAGAGATTTGGGTATGGAGGAAAATAGAGAGGGTTGTGTTTTCTGACACTTGGTGAGTTCCCTGGAACACCGGGGACACATATTCATGTAGAAAAGACGTACAAAAGTGCATTTTGCATGATAGGTCCCCTTTAAATATAGTATGTCAACAGATTACACATAACTGTATACAAAAGATTAGGTTTAACTAGCCTAGTTATGTGGAATTTGTCGACATAATATACATTTAATTAAAGTCAACGGTTCAGGTTTTTCAGTGCATCATCCTTATGTGTTTTTATAGTAAACTGCTTTATGCATTTCAGTGACATCTATGTAAGGAGATTGGTTGATTTGAGGGGCTGCATGAGGTATATATGTTGGTTTGATTCCAGTAGAGGGCAGTCTGCACACAGCCATCATGGAGAAGCAGACAGGAGAGGAAGGCAATGCAGCAACATGTATTCTTGCCACCTAAAAACCCAATATAAGTTTAATTATATTTTGACTTGTTTCACTGCTTGTTCATTGACTCCATTGACACAAATAGCAATTTTTTTTATCACATAACACATACGTTGCTGGTCTGTTGCTTCCTCTACTGGTTTTTAAAAGAGTACAATAGGGGACCTTTAAAGATAGTGTACTGTTAACTTAAAAGTAAGCAACATTTAGAGTTTTTTCTCCCTTTACCTTTCTGTCAGACCGCTCTTTTTGACGGGAATTAAAGCCGTTATCTATGACTCCATTGACATAAACAGTGATTGTCCCTCCATCAATTCGTTTTTTGTGCATTGTGTGACTTAAATGATGCTAAACTAACCTTTTAAACACACTAAAGTCACACAACACAAACAAACTAACCTTTATTGAGTCACTGTAGAACAGCGACTCCCTGATTCTTTTCAATGTAGTTTGGAGGCTTTTAAGAGCCTTGAAAACGGCTTCAGTTCTGAGGTGAAGTGGTGGAAATATTATAGAAATAGTGTACACTTAAACAGATATAGATTTGTTTAAGGTGTTTAAATACATGTAAGCTGGTATTCCTTTAGGTCAGGGGTGTCAAACTCAAATAAAAAAAATGGGTACTAGTCGAGGGCCGGACTGGTTCAATGTTTATTGCAGAACTTATTGAAATGAACTTATTGCACTTAAACCTGGAACTAACAAAGCTTAAATGATTGCCTATAAAAACAACATTAAACATTAAATAATCAGTTGCATTCATTTCTTATGTCTCCATCTGCAGCTTTTCCAGAGTCATTTCTTATGATTACATTTCTCCACAGGCCAACAACAGCTTCAAGAAAACATTTCCCTCAAAGAGAAAACCAAACATGCCCTGTTGTCGTGAGAGAAAAAGTGCAGAAGGAAACATCCATGTAAACTCAGTGTGCTGCTCTGTGATGCTAGCTCAGATACTTGGCATCTCATCTTGGGTGCAAGCTCATCAATGTTTGGGGTCAGGCTCTGAGCTGAGGAGACCCTCAGGATGGAGTGAAGGTGTGCGTGCAATATACCAGCGGGCCAGATCTAATAGTAATTAGAAATGATCCGGCGGACCGAAATTAAATCCACCAAGGGCCGGATTTGGCCCCCGGGCCTCGAGTTTGACACATGTGGTTTAGGTAATATAGGAGAATGAATAAATACCTCATGTGACCCCATTTCAAACAATGACTTCCAGTTGATTCGATCATATTCAATGTTTATTTATATATAATCATGATGCTATATCAGTGCTGCTGTGATGTTATGACTTTATACAAACTGTACATTGACGATGTGCTCAGTGAATGTGGCCTTACTGTAAATGATCAACATATCAGCTGGTTTTTGACTTTTTTGTAATTATTTTTCATCAGCTGACGGTTAAGAACATATATATGTACATTTAACATTTACTAATTATCCTCACTAATACATTTTCCATGCATGAACTATGTGTTCATTGTCAAACAATTATTGGTTTCAACGGTTTTATTTTTGATGGAACCTGGTCACAGTGAGGAGGTGAAAGAGCTGTACAAAACCATGTAAATGTGAAAAGCAAAATATATATATATAATATTTTGTAAAAATATGCTCAAATATTTGATTGAAATGTGATTTGAATTTTTCTCTTTGTTTTTTATTTTACATAAGATGAATAATACCATGTTCTTTTGCATGTGTAATAAATAAATGAATGAATGAACATCAGCTGGAGAGGACTCTTTAAAGTAGAAACACTACATACTGATATACACCTGAACATCAGCAGGAGAGGACTCTTTAAAGTAGAGACACTACATACTGATATACACCTGAACATCAGCAGGAGAGGACTCTTTAAAGTAGAGACACTACATACTGATATACACCTGAACATCAGCAGGAGAGGACTCTTTAAAGTAGAGACACTACATACTGATATACACCTGAACATCAGCAGGAGAGGACTCTTTAAAGTAGAGACACTACATACTGATATACACCTGAACATCAGCAGGAGAGGACTCTTTAAAGTAGAGACACTACATACTGATATACACCTGAACATCAGCAGGAGAGGACTCTTTAAAGTAGAGACACTACATACTGATATACACCTGAACATCAGCAGGAGAGGACTCTTTAAAGTAGAGACACTACATACTGATATACACCTGAACATCAGCAGGAGAGGACTCTTTAAAGTAGAGACACTACATACTGATATACACCTGAACATCAGCAGGAGAGGACTCTTTAAAGTAGAGACACTACATACTGATATACACCTGAACATCAGCAGGAGAGGACTCTTTAAAGTAGAGACACTACATACTGATATACTCCTGAACATCAGCAGGAGAGGACTCTTTAAAGTAGAGACACTACATACTGATATACACCTGAACATCAGCAGGAGAGGACTCTTTAAAGTAGAGACAACTACATACTGATATACACCTGAACATCATCAGGAGAGGACTCTTTAAAGTAGAGACACTACATACTGATATACACCTGAACATCAGCAGGAGAGGACTCTTTAAAGTAGAGACACTACATACTGATATACACCTGAACATCAGCAGGAGAGGACTCTTTAAAGTAGAGACACTACATACTGATATACACCTGAACATCAGCAGGAGAGGACTCTTTAAAGTAGAGACACTACATACTGATATACACCTGAACATCAGCAGGAGAGGACTCTTTAAAGTAGAGACACTACATGCTGATATACACCTGAACATCAGCAGGAGAGGACTCTTTAAAGTAGAGACACTACATACTGATATACACCTGGACATCAGCAGGAGAGGACTCTTTAAAGTAGAGACACTACATACTGATATACACCTGAACATCAGCAGGAGAGGACTCTTTAAAGTAGAGACACTACATACTGATATACACCTGAACATCAGCAGGAGAGGACTCTTTAAAGTAGAGACACTACATACTGATATACACCTGAACATCAGCAGGAGAGGACTCTTTAAAATAGAGACACTACATACTGATATACACCTGAACATCAGCAGGAGAGGACTCTTTAAAGTAGAGACACTACATACTGATATACACCTGAACATCAGCAGGAGAGGACTCTTTAAAGTAGAGACACTACATACTGATATACACCTGAACATCAGCAGGAGAGGACTCTTTAAAAGTAGAGACACTACATACTGATATACACCTGAACATCAGCAGGAGAGGACTCTTTAAAGTAGAGACACTACATACTGATATACACCTGAACATGAGCAGGAGAGGACTCTTTAAAGTAGAGACACTACATACTGATATACACCTGAACATCAGCAGGAGAGGACTCTTTAAAGTAGAGACACTACATACTGATATACACCTGAACATCAGCAGGAGAGGACTCTTTAAAGTAGAGACACTACATACTGATATACACCAGAACATCAGCAGGAGAGGACTCTTTAAAGTAGAGACACTACATACTGATATACACCTGAACATCAGCAGGAGAGGACTCTTTAAAGTAGAGACACTACATACTGGAAATAGAAGTGAAGCCTCCTATTGTTGACCTTATTAGAGCAATAGGGAATAATGGGAACCAACAGCACTTTTTGAATGAAAACTATACCCAGAACTGCAAATCTAGATTAAAGCATTTCATATATCTGCCACAGATGAAACAGAAATCACACGTTCAATCACAAGATTTCAAACAAAAGGCACATTTATTACCTCCAGGTTTCTCTACAGTCATTCACTTCATATTTTATACATCATTCACGTCAAGAAAATGCATTCACACCTTTACAGAAGACAGTAGTAAACAAACAGGAATGTGTGCGCTCTGCTCGACTCCCTGATCCACAGAGCAGTGTTTCAGTCTGCATTTTTTTAATAAACTCTGAGGTCCTCAAAGCACAGGAAATACAGAGCAGTGTTTTCTCCTTGATGAAGGCACATTGGTCGTAAACATCCACAGCTTCTCTGCACGGTAGTTCCCTTGTCGTTGATCCAAAAACACTTTGAGATGCTTCAGACCATCGAACACTGAGCGGAGAAAAGTGAGAACTCTTGAAATAGTGTTGTTGAGGTTTCTTTGTGAAAGTTTTTCGTATTTAAAGTGGCGACATCTTCACCTTGTTATGCCGTAAAGACACAATAAGTCTCGAACCCCCGAAGACGTTCATCGGAGTGAAAGTGAGAGCGTCATAAACTTTACAGAAAAGTAAAAAATATGGCATTGAAATACAACGAGCCGAGCACCAAGGGTTTCAAGATACTGGTGTGTGTGTGTGTGTGTGTGTGTGTGTGTGTGTGTGTGTGTGTGTGTGTGTGTGTGTGTCAGTGGTGGTCCTTTAGCAGAGGGTCTTTCTCTCCAGTTGAAGTGTTTGGGTTTTCATCTGCTGTGCAGCCATCTTCACCTTCATTTATCTGTGTCAGAAGAAGAAGAAAGCGGAGGAAGTGTTAGAACGTTCAAATAAAAGCTCAAACAACTGAAGGATTTTACAGTTTTTTTTGCGGCTCCTTAACCTGGAAAGATAATAGAAGAAGCAAAGATACAGAGTGTAAAATGTAGCCCTACCTGTTCTGTTTTCTTTTGTATAAACAACACATTACTTTAATCCATTCAGTGCAAAATACAGAATTGAGAAATGAGCATCATTGCAAAAACAGTCGAAGTTTTCAAAGACCAGAGATATCTGACACACGCCAGTTACAGTGAAATTAAAAACAGTCCCTAGAGAGTAAATGGTAATGCGGGCGTCACACTGTCCCGACATCGACACCAGGCGGACTCACGAATATGGAATTGTGAATTTCGCACGAAGATGGCCCCGAACTTGGTCGACAGCCGAAGCAAGTACGATGCCTACAGAAGGCCACACGATGGCACCCGAACCACACACACAGGGTGTTTCTCAATCTCGAGTACGCTTGCTTGGTAGCACATGTCTGCCGAGCATCTTGCTTCAGAAGCGAGTCAAGAATACTTCCTGACATTCGGAAAACGAAGTGTGGAACACGCTAGCAAGTGTGCGTCATATGAGAGGCCCCGCCTTACATCCACAGATTTTGGGGAAATTGGTCCGTGCGCAAAGCATTGTGGGGATTTTAAGACCGCGGAGTCTACTCATGTGCAGCCTCGATATTTCTCCAAACGGAGTACGCCGGGCTCGGTAGATTTCCAAGTATGCTGGAGATTGGAACAGTACTTCAGCGGCACTCGATGACGTAGTATGCTTGAAATAGTGGCTCTGAAGGAGCTTTACTCGCGATTGAGAAACACCCTCCGTCATGTTGTTTCCATAGCAACAACAACTTCCTGTCAACAGCGTAAACTCGCCTTCAAAATGAAAGCATCTAAATAAAACAGGAAGTTAACCTAAATTACATTTAAGACATACAACTGCAACGAGCGTAACAAAAACAAAGTCATATCCTTTTCAGTTTCACAGAACACAAGTTGTACTATAACACGATGGCTACACGACGGCATTGCGAGGGCTTCACGTAGTCGTGTTGCCTTCCTAAGACAATCGGGCAGCTTCTTGTTTCCTTCGTATTGTCTTCGTGAGGCGGAAAATGCCCGATGGCCCCGATGATCAGACGAAGATGACACAATTTGATAAGATGCCCTCACGATGGCCTTATGAAGGGCAACATGGACACACGAATTCAACACGAAAATGAACCTTCAAAAGGTCCTTCGGCAATTTGTTGGCATGCCAAAGATTTTGCCACCGCTCACGAAGTTGCTGCCGGAGCCCGAGGAACTCCACCGGCGGTCATACGATGGCTTAAGATGCCCTCACCAACGGCCCGATGTTACGATCAGAGCCGAATTTGAACATTTCCTTTATCGTGTGTCCATCTGGTGTACATTTCGGAACAGTGCATTTATAAATGTATATTTGTATTTATTTTTTTAATTATATAGTTGTGTCATTAATAATGAAAAAGACAAAACATTAAAATGATAAAAACAAGAAACACATATATTGGAAAAAAATGAATGAGAAAACTAGAAAAAAGGAAATCAATTACTAAAAAAACTGAAAAGAAAAACAACGGAGAAAGAAATTACAAAAATAAATAAATAAAATAGAAATAAACGAGAAAAATGGATGAAAAAAAAACAAGAAATTATTAAATGGGAAAAAAATAATAATGAAATAGTAGAAAAAAATATATAATAATATTAAGAACAATGAAAAACTTAGAACAATAAATAAATATACCTGTGTGTTTTCACCCACCTGCATTATGTATGTCACATTTCTCCTTTTTGTCTTGGTCACCTTGAGCCCACTCTTTATAGGACGCCTAAAAGACCACCTTACACATTAGCCAATCGGACAATACCAAGAAATAATATTATAAAATGCACAAGAAGCTGCAAGTTTGATTCAAGTTTAAGGAGTGAAAACCGCTGTAGCTGTAAATATTTTAGATCGTGGATTTGCAGAGTTTAGAGTTCATGCAAAGGATTTTTTATTTTACCGTGCAGTAACGTGATTGGTTAGTTGCGTCCGTTTAAACATCAACGTTTAAATCCAGGGGAGAGAGGGAGGGGAGAGAAAGGGGGGAGAGAGATAGGAGGGGGGAGAGGGGATGTCCACAGCTTTGTGAAGGGACTGATTATCATTCAGGAAAAGCTCTAAAATCTAACGTGCATTAGGAATGAGTTGAGCAATCATTGAGCTGCAACTTTGCTTTTTAACTGAATTAAATCACACATTTTTAGCTGTAAAGATATTTAAAAGTGGTGTGAAATAAGTCATTTTCACAATGCTTGTACTGTCAGACTTGTAGGATATAAAATATATTTAATTTAATACCACCACTAGTGTGCCCTTGAGTAAGGCACTTAGCCCTTAGTTACTCCAGGGAGAATGTCCCTGTAATCGGTGATTGTAAGTCGCTTTGGATAAAAGCGTCAGCTAAATGAAATGTAATGTAATATCATTATCACATCACATTTTTGCATTTTTCCAAATTAAAATAATAGTTTTTAATTTCTTTAAACTGCATAAGATGTTTCCAAAATTGTGAAACCAATAAATAAAATTACTCAAATTAAATTAAAAAAGGAAAGAAATAAAATATTAATACTGCACTGATTAGACTTTATTTAAATAATTGTTATCTCCAAAATTGTGGCTAAAAATCAACAAATAAAATGTTATTCCTCAAAATAAAAAATGTAAATAGATAAAATATTCATACTGCACTGATAAGATTATCTAAACTTAAATCAACTGAACTCCAAATATCAAGCAGTGTGTAATCACAGTGAAATAAAATCAACTTAAAATCAAATATTTGCGAAATTGATTGGATTTTTATGATTTTTTAGGAGCCGGCAGTTTTACCCCGGGGTTGTCCAGTCCTTCGGAAGTCATTTTCACATTAGTACGAGCCCTCTGCAAACATCAAAACCAACTTATAAATATATATGTATGTGCTTTTTTTTATTATAAATGTTTACATGGACTGCCCCCCTGCCCCCCCCCCCCCCCCCTCCCCCCCTCCCCCCTTAGGGGAATTCATCCACAGAAAGCACCCTGGACGCTGCACTAGGTCAGAAACCAGAGGAGACTGTGAAGTCTACTGCAGACGGACCACTTTTGGACAAAATGTCCTCTCCATTAAAGGCAGCTCATTCTGGAACAACTGAGACACGGGATTGTCCCACTCTCAATAGTTTCAAAGGTCAACTCAAAGAATGGTTGAGAAACAGCCAGACGTGCAATCACCGCTAAATGCACTTTAACACAGGGGTATCTCCTCTTGCACTTTAACACAGGGGTATCTCCTCTTGCTCTTTAACACAGGGGTATCTCCTCTTGCTCTTTTGCATATCATGTATTTATTTTTGCTATGTTTACAAATGTCATGTTCTTAAATGTTGTATGTGACGGGACTACGGATGGAAATTAGCTCAAAGCTAAAATCCGGCATATTTACACTTGAAGCATTATTTGTCTTAAGTGTTCATTAATGTGCTCTCTGTCCCTGTTCAAAGAAACCATTACATGAAATGAAAATATATGATCATAAAAAGTGTGCGATCCTGAGTCACAGAGGCCTTGAAACTCACCTTTTGTGTTCGTACCTGTGAGGCTTTACCCTCTTTTACTCAAGTACAAGACCTGAGTACTTCTACTTTTACTCAAGTACAAGATCTGAGTACTTCTACTTTTACTCAAGTACCAGATCTGAGTACTTCTCCTTTTACTCAAGTACATGATCTGAGTACTTCTACTTTTACTCAAGTACCAGATCTGAGTACTTCTACTTTTACTCAAGTACAAGATCTGAGTACTTCTACTTTTACTCAAGTACAAGATCTGAGTACTTCTCCTTTTACTCAAGTACAAGATCCGAGTACTTCTACTTTTACTCAAGTACCAGATCTGAGTACTTCTACTTTTACTCAAGAACAAGATCTGTGTACTTCTACTTTTACTCAAGTACAATATCTGAGTACTTCTACTTTTACTCAAGTACCAGATCTGAGTACTTCTACTTTTACTCAAGTACAAGATCCGAGTACTTCTACTTTTACTCAAGTACAAGATCCGAGTACTTCTACTTTTACTCAAGTACAAGATCCGAGTACTTCTACTTTTACTCAAGTACAAGATCCGAGTACTTCTATTTTTACTCAAGTACAAGATCTGAGTACTTCTACTTTTACTCAAGTACAAGATCTGAGTACTTCTACTTTTACTCAAGTACAAGATCTGAGTACTTCTACTTTTACTCAAGTACAACATCTGAGTACTTCTCCTTTTACTCAAGTACAAGATCTAAGTACTTCTACTTTTACTCAAGTACAAGATCTGAGTACTTCTACTTTTACTCAAGTACAAGATCTGAGTACTTCTACTTTTACTCAAGTACAAGATCCGAGTACTTCTACTTTTACTCAAGTACAAGATCTGAGTACTTCTACTTTTACTCAAGTACAAGATCCGAGTACTTCTACTTTTACTCAAGTACAAGATCTGAGTACTTCTACTTTTACTCAAGTACAAGATCCGAGTACTTCTACTTTTACTCAAGTACAAGATCTGAGTACTTCTACTTTTACTCAAGTACAAGATCTGAGCACTTCTACTTTTACTCAAGTACAAGATCTGAGCACTTCTACTTTTACTCAAGTACAAGATCTGAGTACTTCTACTTTTACTCAAGTACAAGATCTGAGCACTTCTACTTTTACTCAAGTACAAGATCTGAGCACTTCTACTTTTACTCAAGTACAAGATCCGAGTACTTCTACTTTTACTCAAGTACAAGATCCGAGTACTTCTACTTTTACTCAAAATATCTACGGCCAAAAAGTCAGAATATTTCACTAACAGGTCAAAATATTATGAGGAAATGTCATCATGAAGTATTCCTTGGTATTTTAGAAATAGAGTTATAGTATTATTTCAAGAAGTAGTTCCTGAAATTGATACCTTGAGTATTAACTATAATATTTTCCAAAAGTTAAGTCATTATATCTTAAGAATAAAGTAAAAAAATTCAGGAGACAAAACGTCATTAACTTTTCTGATTTCTTCTTAAATTGACTCCATTCAAACCTAAGGGTAAACCTATCATTTATTACACAAACATTCTGTGTTTTTTGCTCTTCTCCTCCTGTCCGTTAGCAGGTTAGCGTGTGTGTTAGCGTGTGTGTTAGCGTGTGTGTTAGCGTGTGTGTTGCCGTGCGTCGTGCCGTTAAAAAGCTTCAATAAAAGTTTGGATATTTCAAGACATTATATATTTGAGAATAAAGTAAAAAACCCAGTTGACAAACGTCATAAACTTCTTCTGATTACTGTTTAATTAACTCAAAAACTCAGGTTGTCTTATACTTATATTCAAGACAAATGCTGCCACTCTTCCCGTCCGCTAGCGGGTTAAAAAAACCAAGGGTCAACTTATAATTTATTCCACAAGAATGCAGTGTTTTTTTGCTCTTTCTTCCTCTGCGTTAGCGGGGGATCATGCGCGTGTGTTGCCGTGCCGTTAGAAAGCGTCACAGCAGGGTGCCGGTTAGTTTCAGCGTTACCTTGAACTTGTGGTGCATCAGCGAGGCGATGATGATGGAGGCGACGCCGAGCGCGATGAAGCCGTACTGCATGAACTCCATCACCGCTGGGAGGACCACCAGGTTGGTGTGGAAGGTGGAGAGGATCGGACCGTCGATATACCCACTCTGAGGAAATAACACATGATATACATTATGTCGTGCCACAGGGTCATACTAAGGCAACATTTATTCAACATTTTATTTTCACATAATGCAATGCTTATCGCTTGATTTCTTACATTTTATATAAAAACTTGAGTCAATAAGATTAACTAAGACACAAGAAATAAACAATCCAAAATATTTCTGAAATAGAAATAGCATTAAAAAGTAAAAAATATATATTTTCATGAGGAAAAATATACATGTGGAAACACACATTTCCAGTAACAAATATAATGCAGGATATATGTATATTAATTGTGCAAGAAATTGATTATTCAATATTACATTTTATATAATAAGGCTACCATCAAATGCTTTTATACAACATTTTCTGAACAAAAATGATACACAAACACAATAATAAATCACTGATAGAATATGGGATGGAAAAGTGGATATTTCTTGTTTAAAGGGCACATGTGTATGGTAACAAATCGATATGTAAATACACTTAATAATAACTTTTTACTATATTTTAATAATGTTAAACTGACCTCCTCAAACCAGATCATGGGCATCACCACGTCAGCGATCTTGCCAGTTTCTCTGAAAAACAACAACATCCCAGGGTTCACAGAGGGCAATACAAACAGGAAGTGTCCAGATTGTCTTATTAAACAATGCTTAAATAAAAAACACAATACTCGACACACATTAATGGCATTATGGCAGATCTGGGAATATTTCCTTACGTGATTCCTGGCACTGTCTTCATGAAGAGGTTGAGCTGCAGGCGGATGGAGACGTTCAGAGGAACGCCCGTCATCTGAGGAGAGACACAAACGGGGAATAAAACAGACTTTAATGTGCACTTCAAAAAGAAAAATGACTGGGAAGCATTTCAATCTCCACCATAAAGGAACATTAAACTGTTCCCATGTTACAACACAGTGCAGTGAGGAAGGAAATGTGACGGATTCTTTCAAGGACGTTTTATTTTATTTTATTTTTTTATTGGCTTGGCTTGAACACAAAGCCATAAAGGTCCCATGTCATGCTCTTCTGGTTATTACCCGTCCCCTTGTGTGTTATGAAGGTTTCTCTGCATGTAACCGGTCTGCAGAGTCACAAACCCTCAAAGTACACCCTGTAGCGAGTAAAACTCTAACACAGAAAAGACCTGTCTATGCTGCCCCAGAACGCCTCGTTGGACATTTTTATTTTTCCATGTTTTTCTTCCTGGGTCGTAGTGACGTAACGGCTACACGGACTTCCTCACACACACACACACACACACACACACACACACACACACACACACACTCACCCTTATCTTTTCTCAGCCGCAGCTCCGCGGATTTCTCAGCCTGAACTCAGCCTGAGACAGCGAGACACAGCGAAACTCAGCCTGAACTCAGCCTGAGCACACATACACACTCTCGTAGCCTGGCTGTGAGTTTGTGTGTGTGCCTGAACTCAGCCTGAGCACACTCACAGCCAGGCTACGAGTGTGTGTGTGTGTGTGTGTGTGTGTGTGTGTGTGTGCTCAGGCTGAGTTCCGCGGTGTCTCGCTGTCTCGTAGACCCCACGCAGCAACCAGGAAACGACACCAGTAACCCAGCTCACACTGTCCGCTCCTCGAGCCTCAAAGGGCGGAGCAGCGAGCCGCGCAACGTCCCGCCAACACGGCACCCAGACCCCACGCAGCATTCTCATCTGTTTGTCATTACTGGTGTCATTTCCTGGTTGCTAACAAACACATAATCACTGATGTTCTGCTGTAACGGTGGTGGACTCATCAGAACAGAGTGGGCGAGCTGACCAATCAGAGCACAGTGGGCTCACAAGGAGGGGGGGGGGGGCAGGAGCTCCAACAAGCCGTTTAGGACAGAGAGTGAATACACATACTATACAGAGATGCTGTATGAGAAACCAATGTGAGTTTGGAACATTGAACAATATAAATCTATTCTAGTAGACCTCAACAATGGAATTATGATCAGTGGAAATGGCCATGACATGGGACCTTTAAAAAAAAGTGTAGAAAATATATTGACCAATTAAATGCAAAAAACCTTTTAATATAAATAATAATCCTTCACAGCTGGTGAGTCTAAAACTGATATCAGATATGCTGAAGATCCTGCAGGAAATTAAACGTCCCCGAGCTCCAGACAACATTTGTTTTTTACAGATAAAAGAGAGAAAGGATATCCTGTTAAACATGACAAAACATGAGCCTCCCAAACACCACCATCATAAAGCAGAGCGGGGAAATAACAGGTATTTAAATACAACAAATGGTAAATAGGATCAGACACAGGAAACTATATTAAAAGGAATGATTAAAATATGTAAAAAAGGTCTCTTATTTGTGTGAAGGTTTTGTGGTCCGGCAGTGGCTCAGTCAGTAGGGGCTTGGACTGTGAGCCGTAGGGTCGCCGGTTCAAGTCCCTACTTGGAGAGGTCCCAGTTCACCTCCTGGGCCCTGCCGTGGTGCCCTTGAGCAAGGCACCGGACAACCCCCCCACTCCCATTGCTCCCCAGGCGCTGTACAATAGCTGCCCACTGATCCTAGACTCCTTGACTAAATTCGAATCACTCAGTGGAATGTTAGAGTTAAGACCTACTTTCTTACGCCCAGCTGGTGCACATGTCACTGTGTGTGCTGTGCATGTGAGACCATTACAGAGGGTTTCATCCCTTAGATTCTTCTTAATATTATTATTTGTCCAGAAATAAAGGTTTAGTGGATTTATATATTCTCAGAAATAATGCATTTTCAGACCTGATTTTAAATAATTGTGAGCCTAAAGAAACCAAATCTGGCGAAACAACTCCTCCTTTTATATATCCTATAATTTTAAGTCATTTCAATATTGAAACTGAACGATCAATTGTCATTAAAGTCAAGTTTAAAGACGTTAACAACCATGATAAACATATACATTTAAAGAATATAAGGAAGTGTTTCATAACTACAGAAATATATGTTTATTGGGAGGCTGTGGCTCAGTGGATGGTGCGCTGAACTTTGAATCAGGGGATAGCAGGTTCAAACCCCACTGCAGTCAGCATGTCGTTGTGTCCCTGAGACACTTCACCCCAAATTGCTCGTGTGGGGATTGTCCACAGTATTGAGTATGTAAGTCGCTTTGGATAAAAGCGTCTAACAAGTATCATGTCATGTTTATTAGTTTGCATTTTTGTGAGAAAGCCACTTCATATCTTTAATAATATCAAGAATAAGAGTTCACATTACTTCAGTAAGAAGTACTTTCTCCTAAACACAGAGATGGCAAAGTACACACATCCTTTACTCAAGTAGAAGTACAGATACTCGTGTTTAAAAATACTCTGGTGAAAGTAGAAGTACTGACTAAACTTCTTTACTCAAGTGAAAGTAAAGAGGGCTTTGAAATGTACTTCAGTAAAAAGTACCCATAACTAGCAGCTGTTTTAAAGAGTACCTGACCTCCCTTTATATTAATAGAACAATAATGTCATTGTTAGCTAATGAATGTTTCCATGCTGAACAACGGCAACATGACAACGTTTTCATTGGTCCCTCTTCTTTAGAGAAGACCAGGAAATGATGGATACACGGATCGTGTTCAAATCAATAGGCACGCAATGACTCTAAATAATAATGATCACGCCACCAAACACACATTCAAACTAAAGCCTGTTTTAACAAGTGAGAAGTAGAAAGTTCCAGTATTTGTGAGTAAAGTACTGATACCAGAAACATCTACTTACTGTAAGTACACTAACAAAGTATTTGTACTACAATACTTCAGGCAAAAACCACTAACACAAAAAATGTCTTTGATGCCTTAAGTTGGCAGCGTTACCTCAGCAGTTCATTTGAGATTGACGTCACATACCGTGTGTTTTTTAGAGGAAGTATTCACTTAATCCTCGTTAAAGCAAGCAAGTTTTCTGGGTTCACTTTGTTGAACACTTTCTCAGAAGATTTGAAAAGCTCCCCCGTGATTTAGTTCAAAAGAAGTGTCTCACGACAGACCTTCACTGCTTCCTGTTTGTATTGTGAGTCTGTACCTAAAGCTTGGCATCTGGCAGAACAAAAACCCAACAAACAACACCAGCTGCACAACTTGGATTGCACTGATTGTTTTTGGTCAAACATTGACGTCAACTACTTCTTCTCCAAAAACAAACATGGATGCAGGTTCTTCTTGGAAAATAAACATTGGTGCCAACTGTCACACGTTCTTGTACCAAATAAAAAATGAACACCAATTGTGACATGTTATGTGTCGAAAAACAAACGTGGACGCCAAGTGTTACGTGTTCTTCTCCAAAAAGAAAAATCGACACCAACGATAACATATATTATACCAAGATAAATAAACATGGAAGCTAACTGAAACATGTTCTTTCCTAAAACCAAATATGGATGGCAACTGTCACACGTTCTTGTACCAAAGTGAAAATGAACACCAACTGTAATATGTTGGTTTCCAAAGAAAAACATGGACGCCAACTGTCACATGTTCTTCTTTATAAACAAACATGGGCAAAACTTTTACGTGTTCTTGTACCAAAAAGAAAGGGAGGCCAACTGTCACACTTTCTTGTACACCAAATTAAAAAAAAATGTTTCGTTTCCAAAAACAAACATGGACGCCAAGTGTTAAATGTTCTTCTCCAAAAATAAAAATCGACACCAACGATAACATATATTATACCAAAATAAACAAACATGGAAGCCAACTGAAACATGTTCTTTCCTAAAACCAAATATGGACGGCAACTGTCACACGTTCTTGTACCAAAGTGAAAATGAACACTAACTTCAATATGTTTCGTTTCCAAAAACAAACATGGACGCCAATCATTACATATATTATACCCAAATGCCAACTGAAAACATGTTCTTTCCTAAAACCAAATATGGACGGCAAGTGTTATAATTGTACCAAAACAAACATGGAGGCCAACTATTAAATATTCTTGGACCAAAACAAACATGGACGCCAACAAGTGCATGTTAATCCCAAGCCCCCAGGAAGTGCGCCGGACTCTGTGCCCAACATTCGTTGTGTCCAAACGGCGGTACTGCAACTTCCGTATCAGTCCGTGACGTCACCCAGAAAGACTTTTTCCCATTGACTAACATGGGGAAAGAGACGTCTGTAAATCAGCGGATAATTTTTTTTTAACTAAATAAACTTCCCAGTATGAACTATTTGATAGCCCTTATTAGAATCATTCGGTCCTTAAAGTTCTAAAATGCACTAAAAGCCGAATTTAGATTTATTTTCTCTCTCCATTCATTCTACTGAGCCGAGAGTGGGAGCTCAGGGGGCGGGGCTTAAGGGGCGCATGCTCTGTGAGCGCACATACGGGTTCTTCTGCTCTGGCAGCAAGGCATGCTGGGTAATCTGTGACGTTTCGCTCTCTCAAAAGTTGGGCCATTTTGTCCTCATGCGCCAATGAGCAGCTCTCATAGGAAAGAACGAGACCCCGCCTCCCACGCTGTATCCAGTTCTTATTATACATCCATGCTTAATCATCTTATAATATTTATGATTGAGTGTTATATATGATGTAAACAGCTGTTCTAGTAATACATTGAATTGAAAGCATATCATTTATCCAGGGGAATTAGGACATGTGTGCAAAGAAGAGCAATTAAAAAAGATCTGCTGCAGATCCTCAGTTTTTACTACGAGTTGCTAAGTCATTATTTGAGAAATGAAGCTCAGCGCAAGTTCAACGAGGAAGACCGTCCCCACTCATTCATTTACTATTTCCATGTTACTACTCTCTCTCCTCTCAATAAGTGATCGGGGGCGTCACTCCCCAGCTTAACCAATCACTTCACTCTATTCTCACAAGCCTATCACAGCGCTCCGCTAAACCTTTAAATCTTCTCTCCCCTCTGACAGCTGTCATTTCAGGTGACTCGACGCAACCCCCCTCCCCCCCTTTTCACCTCCTGTCCCTCTGAATCCAGGGTCAAGCTAAGCCCCTCCCCTTCAGACCGACCCCAACTATCCATTCACCACCACCAGGGTCAAGCTAAGCCCCTCCCCTTCAGACCGACCCCAACTATCCATTCACCACCACCAGGGTCAAGCTAAGCCCCTCCCCTTCAGACCGACCCCAACTATCCATTCACCACCACCAGGGTCAAGCTAAGCCACTCCCCCTTCAGACCGACCCCAACTATCCATTCACCACCACCAGGGTCAAGCTAAGCCACTCCCCTTCAGACCGACCCCAACTATCCATTCACCACCACCAGGGTCAAGCTAAGCCACTCCCCTTCAGACCTAACCCAACCATCCATTCACCACCACCAGGGTCAAGCTAAGCCACTCCCCTTCAGACCGACCCCAACTATCCATTCACCACCACCAGGGTCAATCTAAGCCACTCCCCTTCAGACCGAACCCAACTATCCATTCACCACCACCAGGGTCAAGCTAAGCCACTCCCCTTCAGACCGAACCCAACTATCCATTCACCACCACCAGGGTCAAGCTAAGCCCCTCCCCTTCAGACCGAACCCAACTATCCATTCACCACCACCAGGGTCAAGCTAAGCCCCTCCCCTTCAGACCGAACCCAACTATCCATTCACCACCACCAGTGTCTACACCCCGGGGGGTTTCATTGGATCGGTTCTCCCCTCCCGAATGATACTCCCGCACAACGGGGCCTAATCGCCAAAACTCCACTACATTCATTTGTGTATTCCTGGCAATAAATATATATTCTTATCAAAACCGTCTCTCCTGATTGAATTGTCATTAGTTTGTTTGTTTCTAGGCGTACAAATATTGAACATGCTGTCACTGGTTCATATCAGGGCTTCAGTATTTTGTTATGAAACCAATTACCTGTTTTGTAAATCATTTGAATTTGAGCCAGCTGTAATGAATAAACTCATTGTTTAGTTTTAAAAAAATGTCCCTCCCAAGCGGAAAAATGTTGGCCTCTTTTAAAAATGTGACTAATTTGGAGAACAAATGGATCCAAAGTTTGTGCAACAGCCTGTAATAAGAAGAGGGACACATTTGGGCTCATGAAATATTTGAAAGTAGGAATATGTTTGGTGCAAATACACATTCATATGTTTGCATTTATGTATAAACACAAACCCACACATTATATACATTTATATCTGTAAATACAAATATTGATTTTGTGTATTTCTGTGTATGTACATTGAGATAAACAAATAATAAAGTCAAATTTCTGTTTACATACTAGATCAATAAACTGGATTCTGATTATTATATATATTTTCTTTTATTGTAAACTACAGTTTGCTGTTGTATTTTGTATATTTTAAGTGTGTTGTTTGGATTAATGTGACCATTTAAGGTGTCTTTAAGTACCTTAAAAAGCCCTCTATAAATAAAATGTATTATTGTTATTACAGATCTGCAATATCATTTATGTTATTTAGTTATAAGCAGCAGCGTTTCCTCCAATAATGCTGTTTTTCCTTTGAGATAAAATACCACCATAAGTGATTCCTCTTAATAATTAACTTTTTTTGTAATCTCGATGACCTGGAATCTTTCCTCTATTATACAACGTTAAATCTGCTCAGCAATTATGGCCAAACAGCCCAATTACCAATTATCTTATCACCAAGTAGGTCAGGTTCATTGAAATAACTTCAGTGCACTTTTACTGTTATTGTACGGCAATAAAACTGAAGCTCTGCCTCAGGAACAGTGCGCTGCTATAATCAGCTGGAGGTCAACGCAACCAGATGATAAGAGACGATAATGACTATCAGGACGATAACAAAAGTGCATGATGAGGTTTTGAACATATAATCTGTCTGTGACACGGGGACTTCCTTCAAGCAGACTCTCATTTCACTGCACTTTCCACCGGGGTTAAATGAAGCTCAGTGAAAGTTCTGTCAGGAAGACTGGTATACATTCACTCCGCAGCTGCTTATAATCAGCTCATCACGGGCGTCTCTTTAACCTATTACATTTCACCTCATTCTCCAGCAGCCAATCACCATGCTGCAGCCAAACTTTAAAATGGTTCTCCTCTCTCCTGCAGTCAGCTGTGATTTCAGGTTTTCTCCCCATCCACCTCCTTTCATCACATCCAGTGCCAGGAGAGCTAATCCAAAGACCTCATCACATCCCCTCTTCATCACATCTCCTGATCAAATCCAGATCTTCAGCATCATCACCAGTGTCTAGACCCCAGGGGTGTGTGTGTGTGTGTGTGTGTGTGTGTGTGTGTGTGTGCTCACTGGATGGATGTCTATGAAGAGGCCGTGCTCTTCCTCCGTTGGATTGAGTCCCTGCACGAAGTCCAGCAGCACGGGATCAGCGTTGTAGAAGTGAGGGTGAGAGATGAACACTGGAGAGTCTGGAAAATAAAAAGTAAATCATAAAATGATACACCTTAACAATAAAACTAACTATCTCCGCAGAGAAAATGTTTAAAGGGGCCCTATTCTGCTGATGTTCAGGTGTATATCAGTATGTAGTGTCTCTACTTTAAAGAGTCCTCTCCTGCTGATGTTCAGGTGTATATCAGTATGTAGTGTCTCTACTTTAAAGAGTCCTCTCCTGCTGATGTTCAGGTCTATATCAGTATGTAGTGTCTCTACTTTAAAGAGTCCTCTCCTGCTGATGTTCAGGTGTATATCAGTATGTAGTGTCTCTACTTTAAAGAGTCCTCTCCTGCTGATGTTCAGGTGTATATCAGTATGTAGTGTCTCTACTTTAAAGAGTCCTCTCCTGCTGATGTTCAGGTGTATATCAGTATGTAGTGTCTCTACTTTAAAGAGTCCTCTCCTGCTGATGTTCAGGTCTATATCAGTATGTAGTGTCTCTACTTTAAAGAGTCCTCTCCTGCTGATGTTCAGGTGTATATCAGTATGTAGTGTCTCTACTTTAAAGAGTCCTCTCCTGCTGATGTTCAGGTGTGTATCAGTATGTAGTGTCTCTACTTTAAAGAGTCCTCTCCTGTTGATGTTCAGGTGTATATCAGTATGTAGTGTCTCTACTTTAAAGAGTCCTCTCCTGCTGATGTTCAGGTGTGTATCAGTAGGTAGTGTCTCTACTTTAAAGAGTCCTCACTGTGTCTGCAGCTGCTGACGTTCAGTAGTCCTGACTGTCTGCAGGGACAGAATCCTGCGTTAGGAGCGTAATCCGTCCCGTTAGCAAACAGTGTTTTGGGAGCAACGTATCGAAAGAGAGGGATTCCCTGCATCTTCCCGTCACGCTGGTACACAAGCTCCATCGATCTGAAGGGATGAAGAGGGGAGAAATTATTTTAAAAAAGAAAGGAGGAAAAGACGGTAATAATACTTTTATCCGAATAAATATATATATTAAAAAAACAATTTAGATTGGAGAAAAGTAAATTGGAAAAAATTGATTTAAATGTTTTTGATGAAATAAAAACAAAGAAAATATTTTTTATAATTTGTATTACCCCCTTAAAATTATTATTTTTTATATAAACTTAAATGTATATTTTTCATATTGTTAATCATTACTCAGGCTGTTTTTTCTATTATTATTATTATTATTATTATGTATTTCTATATTTAAAATATACATATTTATATAATTGTATTTATATTGTGTGTTTTGGGAAAACCAACATATTACAGTTGGCGTCCATCTTTGTTTTGGTCCAAGAACGTGTGACAGTTGGCGTCCATGTTTGTTTTGGTCCAAGAACGTGTGACAGTTGGCAACCATGTTTGTTTTGGTCCAAGAACGTGTGACAGTTGGCAACCATGTTTGTTTCTGGAGAGGAACGCGTTGCAGTTGGCGTCCATGTTTGTTTGTTCTGGTCCAATATATATGTAATAATTGGCGTCCATGTTTGTTTTGGGAAATCAACATATTACAGTAGGAAGGAGTCACTTTTTTTTATATTTGTTCCCAGATAGTACCGCTCTTATGTCAATACTCTATTAAAGTACAAGTACCTGAAAGTTATACTTAAGAGCAGTACTTGATTACATGTAGTTTGTGTTTACCTGCATGCGTCGGGGCTGTAGAAAGGTAAGGTGCTCTCTCTGGTCATGAATGGAGCCCACATCTGTCCAGCTGTTCCATTGATCATGTTACACTGAGGAGTCTTCCAGTAGTTCAGCTAGTAAACAAACAAAAAATACAATATTTAGAAAAGAAGTTCCAATGAGTAAAAAACGTGTTATTTATCCGCCCCGTGATTCGAATCCACTCCTAATTTTAGGTGCTTTTTCCTTAGAATATGCTTCAACGTTTCATGAAATTTCGACCCGTAGTTTTTCCGTAATCAGACTAAAAATGTAATAATTAAAAAGTGAATAATAGTGATTTTAAAGGTCACCTATCATGCTATTTTTAGGCAATAGCATAGGTCTCAGATATATACAAATATATAAAAAACATGTCTATGAAGTGTTTTGCTCAAAATACCAAACAGATCACCCATTCTAGCCATGCCTCATATCCCTCTATTCCACTTCCTGTTTCAAAAGTGCTGATTTGGGGTATAAAGCTTTAAAAAAAATTAAAGAGGAGGGGGCTAAGCTCATGCGGGACCCGGCAGCTACTGTCTAAACTAAATACTGCCGTGATGAAACGCCATATCATGGATTATCAAGGATTGTTTCTGAAACAGTATGGAGCTCAAAGGCTTTCTCTCTTGCCGGTTATACCACAAGGTGAGTTCCTTTTTATTTCCTGCTTCTTCACACACATGCTCTCCAGTACAGGTTAGCTCTGAGTGTTAGCGATGCTAATGTAAACACCGACCATATTACGTCCAAAACAGTCGGGCATTGTTTCTGATAGCAACTTTCTGATTGGGCCGTGGGTCCACATTTCAGATATTACGTCATATCGGACGCAAATCTGGATCAGCTCCGTTGGTCCCCCGTTTTTAGAGATTTGAGTTCTCTAAAAACGTGAGTTCCCTGACACACCGGGGACACATATTTATGTATAAAAGACATCAAAACATTTTGCATGATAGGTCCCCTTTAAAGACTCACCTCCGTCAGTCCGTTCCAGGAGTCGACTTGGTGGATCTTCCTGATGTCGTCTCTTCCGGTGAAGATGGTGAACAGGCCGGTGTTGGAGTTGTTGAACTAAAAAAATACATAATAATAAATAACAATAATAATATATATATAATAATACATTTTTCAATTCAATTTTTTCCAACCTAAATAGTTTAATTTCTTATTGTTGCTAAAAGCTTTAGCTTGCATGGTACATGTTGTCCCTTTTCCTCAGTGTGTATAAACTCTCCAAACTACGTTGCACATCTGGACACAGCTTTCTTCACATGTGTTTCTCGTCCCCATGTGTGACATTGAAGCCTTTAAATCACTCACTTCAGCAAAGAGGCCGAACTTCCCCGTTGTGGGCAGCATGCCCGGCAGCCATTTATTCAGGAAGTCCACCAGGCCGCTGTCGTAGCCCCACATCAGCTCCCCCACCGTCTTCGTGAGGAAGGGCCCCTCTTTAAAGGTCTTAAAGGTAGCGCTGATCATCAACCGCACGGCGTAGGGAAAGCTCTCCATCATCCCTGCTGCTCCCTGAAAACAAGCAGCAGAAATCTCAACGTTTGTGATACTTACACGTTTAGTTCAGCACATATTAACACCACTTTATGATTTCTGAAGCAAAAAGCTAAAGGAACTACAGCACGGTCACATGACTTCACGTCACCACCGCTAAGCTAAAGGCGGCTAATGTTGGGCTATAAAGGAACTACAGCACGGTCACATGACTTCACGTCACCACCGCTAAGCTAAAGGTGGCTAATGTTGGGCTATAAAGAAACTACAGCACGGTCACATGACTTCACGTCACCACCGCTAAGCTAAGGGTGGCTAATGTTGGGCTATAAAGGAACTACAGCACGGTCACATGACTTCACATCACCACCGCTAAGCAAAAGGCGGCTAAAGTTGGGCTATAAAGGAACTACAGCACGGTCACATGACTTCACGTCACCACCGCTAAGCTAAAGGCGGCTAATGTTGGGCGTGATGATGTTTAGTCGTCTCGTTTAGACAATTGTTAGCAACCGCCGTTTTTAAACTTCAACCACAGACCTTACTTCAGGCTAAAAAACAAAAACAGACCCTTTCAAATGTATCTGCACTATTATAATAAAAGCAAAAATAGCAAAAAATATTAAGGTAAATAAATAAATGTGACAGCAGTTCAATTTGAGACAGGAAAATGCCTGCTCTACCCAATTAAATATAGTAATGCATAGTGCACATAGTGTACTAAATGGAAGTTAATTAGTGAGGAATTAAAGTCTTACCAGCACCAACATGTTAGGGATCGTGACGACTTCGGACTCGTTCCCCGAGGACATCGTCGGCTCGAAGTAATACGTTCTGTACTCTCGGTACGACACGGTACCGTTGTCGTGAAATGTGATGTTGTCTTTCTGGATCCGTTTCCTGAAAAAAAGACAAGAAAATGTGAAGAAATTGTACTTTTTTCTCCCGTAATTTCAACGTTTCAGATGCAAGAAGATGTTTAGAAAAATGTTGATACACTTCAGTAATTACCTTGCACTCTGTATATACTGTATCAATCAATTATAATAATGATAGATAGCCCAAATAATGTTAAAACTAATATATTAGAATTTATATAAATAGTTATCATATTAAATGGGATATTATTATTTTAAATCAAAATTATTTGTATCCAGTTTTTATTTTTGCTTATAGTTAATAAATAACATTTTAATGCTTTTTATTGCCGATATAAAACATCTTAAATTGACTCCATGTTTAAAGTGGACCTATCATGCTATATTTGAATAATATAGTGTAGGACCATACCTATATAAGGCATATTTATACTTTTTTTTTTTCAAAATACCAAACAGATCATGCATTTTAGCCATGCCTCATTTCGCTTTCAATTTGACATTTTTTTGCTCTGTTTTTGCAAGAGTTGATTCAGTGAGAACAGCACCACCTACAGGCCTGGCATATGTACTACAACGTCTCCAGCGCTTTCGAACGGCAATGCCGTGGCTGTCTCCTCCTGATTGGTGGAGTTGGCCCAATAGCCGTAGCGCCACCGTCCTGACGTCAGGACAGTGTTCAAATCTGGATCAGTTTTGATCAGATCCGTTGCAGCCCCTTTTTTAGAGATTTGGGTATGGAGGAAAATAGAGAGGGTTGTGTTTTCTGACACTTGGTGAGTTCCCTGGAACACCGGGGACACATATTCATGTAGAAAAGACGTACAAAAGTGCATTTTGCATGATAGGTCCCCTTTAAAGTAAATGTGCTAACTAGAAAAAGCTATCTTGCCAAAAAAGCTCAGTGTTTGCTATGTATCCTTGGTCTTGCCTAATATTCTCCTGAAAGGATGCTAGAAATTAAATCACAAATATCCGGCACCTCTAAAGGAAACTAGAGAGTATTTAAAAAAAGGTAGATAACATTGCTTTCTTTGACTTTTACTACCATTACTTTGTTGTTATAACATTATGGAAGCTTTATTGTTTGCACGCCCTTTAGTTCAAGGTACACTTTCCACTTCTACATAACAGCAGAGGATAAGAGGAAGGAAGCAGATAAAGACTGACTCAGCCATCTCATAAACACTATGCATTACATAAATGCACACTATCTATTTGTCCACAAAGCTACCTGTTTTAATATCTGCACGGCTTTGCACTTTTCAAACCAATACTGCAATACACCTTTTTTTAAACAATCAGCGTTAAAACAAAGTTCCTTATCACACAGACATAATGGATTTTGACCTTGGAGGCCTTCACAGCAAACACCCGGAGCAGATTAGATCAATTAACTTCCAGACACCAAACGTAAACTTCATGATTAGATAATTTATATTTCTGTTATCTGACCCAAAACAGTACATAGACTATCTATTGAAGTATTGTGTGTGTATCAGAGCCTGATAGTGTCTCATTGAGCCACACTGTTGCATTGTGGGACCTTATCATGAACATGCTGTTCTTTAATCTCCGATAACTTTTTAATCACACACACACACACACACACACACACACACACACACACACACACACACACACACACACACACACACACACACACACACACACACACACACACACACACACACACACACACACACACACACACACACACACACACACACACACACACACACACACACACACACACACACACACACACACACACACACACACACACACACACACACACACACACACACACACACACACACACACACACACACACACACACACACACACACACACACACACACACACACACACACACACACACACACACACACACACAGTTCCTGCTCTCCTCGTGTCTCTCTGAGTCTCCATTGCTTCAGAAGTTTCCATCACAGACATTCTTTATATAAATATGTATATTCCCTTTTTACAGGGTCTTATTATAACTTCTTATGTTCATATTAATATTTGTATTCAATTTATTTAATTTAATTTTACTTTAATTTTATTTAATTTTTTAAATGAAGCAAACGCCAAATATTCCCCCGGTTTAAAAAAACCTTCCTATTCTAAAAAAATAACACATCTCAGGTAAACACAAGAAATAAAGTGGTGCTTTTGCAAGATTTATGGTGGAAACACTTACATTTAAATCTGACTGTTAGTCAGCTGAGAATTTATTTTTCAAGGAGAGTCTTGGTTAAAAGACACTCTAAAGCAGGGGTGTCAAACTCAAGGCCCGGGGGCCAAATCCGGCCCGCGACTTCATTTTATGTGGCCCCGCAAGAGCTTGCAAAGAATATAATACGTTTATTATACGGTTACATGCCACTTTACAGCAGCAGGTTGCCCATAAACTACATGTCCCACAATGCATCTCGTTTTGTGACATGCGCACTGAAGAGACTTGCAATTATTTGCCCTGGACTTCTGCGTTCAGACGTAGTTAATTACTAAGTTATTATCCTATCCGATAATAATCCAATTCAGAGGCAATAATGTAATATAATACATTATTTTATATATATATTATATATTTATACAGTTACAACCGGCCCTTTGAGTGCAACCTTTATGCGAATGTGACCCGCGATGAAATTTAGTTTGACACCCCTGCTCTAAAGCGACTATTTTACTTATAAAAATGTGAATTTAAAACACCTGGAAGTGAATCTACGAGTACAGAAAGTGAGAATAAGATTCAGAACTTAAGTGAGACATTACTGCAGACATATCCCTCCACTTTTACATAAATTTGGTCTCTGCATGCATTGTGTTTCTGAGAGAGAGAAAAGGAGGTGCATGAGTCCACGTGATCCCCTCATTAGATGTACAGTAGATACAATCTAGCGTACAGTTACGTAACAGCGTCTGAACGACATCCTACTGTGGCACCGGAGAGGCTGAATTACTCTCATGTAGCATGACCTGCAAATCAATGAGGAGAACATAGTGTTCCCTAAAAAACTAAACAAAAAGAGGGGGCCAGGGGGGCGTAAAGAAGACACAGCTGGACTTCACCAAACCAGCTGCAAGAAGCTCAACGTTTACAGAATAGGCTACACTTAGGGTGAATGTAATAGAAATACATTGTATTTACATGTTTTACACAAAATAATGTGCAATACAAACTGAATTTAGATCAATAAATGCATTGGATGAAAAAATGCATGTTTCAAAATAAAGTACAAAATGTTCTGATGCAGCAGAGAAGCAGACACCACTTTAAAGAGTCCTCTCCTGCTGATGTTCAGGTGTATATCAGTATGTATTGTCTCTACTTTAAAGAGTCCTCTCCTGCTGATGTTCAGGTGTATATCAGTATGTAGTGTCTCTACTTTAAAGAGTCCTCTCCAGCTGATGTTCAGGTGTATATCAGTATGTAGTGTCTCTACTTTAAAGAGTCCTCTCCTGCTGATGTTCAGGTGTATATCAGTATGGAGTGTCTCTACTTTAAAGAGTCCTCTCCTGCTGATGTTCAGGTGTATATCAGTATGTAGTGTCTCTACTTTAAAGAGTCCTCTCCAGCTGATGTTCAGGTGTATATCAGTATGTAGTGTCTCTACTTTAAAGAGTCCTCTCCTGCTGATGTTCAGGTGTATATCAGTATGTAGTGTCTCTACTTTAAAGAGTCCTCTCCTGCTGATGTTCAGGTGTATATCAGTATGTAGTGTCTCTACTTTAAAGAGTCCTCTCCTGCTGATGTTCAGGTGTATATCAGTATGTAGTGTCTCTACTTTAAAGAGTCCTCTCCTGCTGATGTTCAGGTGTATATCAGTATGTAGTGTCTCTACTTTAAAGAGTCCTCTCCTGCTGATGTTCAGGTGTATATCAGTATGTAGTGACTCTACTTTAAAGAGTCCTCTCCTGCTGATGTTCAGGTGTATATCAGTATGTAGTGTCTCTACTTTAAAGAGTCCTCTCCTGCTGATGTTCAGGTGTATATCAGTATGTAGTGTCTCTACTTTAAAGAGTCCTCTCCTGCTGATGTTCAGGTGTATATCAGTATGTATTGTCTCTACTTTAAAGAGTCCTCTCCTGCTGATGTTCAGGTGTATATCAGTATGTAGTGTCTCTACTTTAAAGAGTCCTCTCCTGCTGATGTTCAGGTGTATATCAGTATGTAGTGTCTCTACTTTAAAGAGTCCTCTCCTGCTGATGTTCAGGTGTATATCAGTATGTAGTGTCTCTACTTTAAAGAGTCCTCTCCTGCTGATGTTCAGGTGTATATCAGTATGTAGTGTCTCTACTTTAAAGAGTCCTCTCCTGCTGATGTTCAGGTGTATATCAGTATGTAGTGTCTCTACTTTAAAGAGTCCTCTCCTGCTGATGTTCAGGTGTATATCAGTATGTAGTGTCTCTACTTTAAAGAGTCCTCTCCTGCTGATGTTCAGGTGTATATCAGTATGTAGTGTCTCTACTTTAAAGAGTCCTCTCCTGCTGATGTTCAGGTGTATATCAGTATGTAGTGTCTCTACTTTAAAGAGTCCTCTCCTGCTGATGTTCAGGTGTATATCAGTATGTAGTGTCTCTACTTTAAAGAGTCCTCTCCTGCTGATGTGCAGGTGTATATCAGTATGTAGTGTCTCTACTTTAAAGAGTCCTCTCCTGCTGATGTTCAGGTGTATATCAGTATGTAGTGTCTCTACTTTAAAGAGTCCTCTCCTGCTGATGTTCAGGTGTATATCAGTATGTAGTGTCTCTACTTTAAAGAGTCCTCTCCTGCTGATGTTCAGGTGTATATCAGTATGTAGTGTCTCTACTTTAAAGAGTCCTCTCCTGCTGATGTGCAGGTGTATATCAGTATGTAGTGTCTCTACTTTAAAGAGTCATCTCCTGCTGATGTTCAGGTGTACATGAGTATGTAGTGTCTCTACTTTAAAGAGTCCTCTCCTGCTGATGTTCAGGTGTATATCAGTATGTAGTGTCTCTACTTTAAAGAGTCCTCTCCTGCTGATGTTCAGGTGTATATCAGTATGTAGTGTCTCTACTTTAAAGAGTCCTCTCCTGCTGATGTTCAGGTGTATATCAGTATGTAGTGTCTCTACTTTAAAGAGTCCTCTCCTGCTGATGTTCAGGTGTATATCAGTATGTAGTGTCTCTACTTTAAAGAGTCCTCTCCTGCTGATGTTCAGGATTCCTACCTGTACACAAAGGGTCCTTTCTGCTCCACCATGGGCTTTTCTCCTTTCAGAATCTCCTGAGGGTTCAGGACGTTGAAGAAGTAGACGGACATGAAGAACGGCACCGGGACGTCCTTCCACATGGTGTAAGACATGCTGTTCTTCGGATCAATCACTGTGTTCTGACATGAGAGGGGGAGAAAGAATAATATTAAATAAAAAGGATTAAACTATGTGTTATTTTTATGGTTGATTTATGAAGAGATTATTTATCTCCTAAATTAATAGTTTCCTCAAAAAATGGCTTTATTGTCATGTGCACAGTAGCTATGTTATATTCATATATGTTTATTATTATATTACGGCAATTCTGTGTTTTCTTCTTTACTATTATTATTATTATTGTTTATTACTTTGTTTAAATAGTGAATAAATTACAGAACAAATGTATTTATGGAGGAAAGATGAACTCATGGAGGGACAAAGCTGATATCTCAAAATAGAGATACCTGCGAAGGAATATTAAAAACATGTTTTGTAATTCAAAAACCCAAAAGATATTCACTTTACTTTCATGCAAGTTTAAGAAAAAGCATACATTGCATATTTAAAGGGGACCTATCATGCAAAATGCACTTTTGTACGTCTTTTCTACATGAATATGTGTCCCCGGTGTTCCAGGGAACTCACCAAGTGTCAGAAAACACAACCCTCTCTATTTTCCTCCATACCCAAATCTCTAAAAAAGGGGCTGCAACGGATCTGATAAAAACTGATCCAGATTTGAACACTGTCCTGACGTCAGGACGGTGGCGCTACGGCTATTGGGCCAACTCCACCAATCAGGAGGAGACAGCCACGGCCATTGCCGTTCGAAAGCGCTGGAGACGCTGTAGTACATATGCCAGGCCTGTAGGTGGTGCTGTTCTCACAGAATCAGCCCTTGCTAAAACAGAGCTAAAAAATGTCAAATTGAGCAAAATGAGGCATGGCTAAAATGCATGATCTGTTTGGTATTTTGAAAACAAAAAAGTATAAATATGCCTTATATAGGTATGGTCCTACACTATATTATTCAAATATAGCATGATAGGTCCACTTTAAGTAGCCGGAAACAAGCATATCTTTTTCGTTTTGGCTTAAGATGACTAACATGGCTTAAAATATCTACATAAACCGACAGAAACTATGTCCGTTATTCTATATCTCCAAAAGCTCATTTGCTCCACAGAGTTCAAACCCTTATTTTAGCATCACATATTTTCCAAAGAAGCTTTTTAAAGCTATGTTTTAAATAAAAGCCTTATTAAAACGTACAGATATAAACAAGCAGAAGCAAAGATGATAAAAGTACAGTTTCTGTGACTTAATTTCAGCTCTTTTCTAATAATTTAACTGATATTTTAGTCTATAAAATGTCAACAAATCTAACAAATAGTCACAAATCAAAGTTGACAATCATATAAAACAAAGGCATGGAATCTTCACAAACTAGGTATCTCACATACTGTAAATATCACTTTTTAATTAAGTGATGGTAAAGCCAGATTCCCAGATTAAGAATAAGGAATACTTGTGAGACCATAACAACCTTTTCCCTATTATAAGTATTTAAAAGTAATATAACTTCATATGTCTGATGTGAGAATGTACTAAAAGATATGAATATCACACACACACACACACACACACACACACACACACACACACACACACACACACACACACACACACACACACACACACACACACACACACACACACACACACACACACACACACACACACACACACACACACACACACACACACACACACACACACACACACACACACACACACCACACACACACACACACACACACACACACACACACACACACACACACACACACACACACACACACACACACACACACACACCACACACACACACACACACACACACACACACACACACACACACACACACACACGAGCTTCAGCAATCATTCATTCCATCAGCGTTCAACCTTATCATGTAATTACTCTCCAATGATTGAATCACCAAGATATTACCGCATATAACTGTTATATCAGAGGTGGAAAGTAACGAAGTACAAGTACTCAAGTGCTGTACTTAAGTAATTGCACTTTACTTGAGTATTTCCATTTTATACTACCTCATACTTCTACTCCAATACATTTATTGGTCAAGATTACTTTTGCAGGAGAATATTATCAATGCAAAATATCAATCAACTCTGATATATAATTAAAGGATAATATATCCAGTAGAAGTACTTCAAGTATTTGAATTGGCCCCACCTTTACCTGCTTTAATGAACCTGTTAATGCATGCGTGATAATAATCCAGAAAATATACCCAGAGGGGGGAGAAGTACTCAGGTCGTGTGCTTGGGTAAAAGTAGAAGTACTCAGGTCGTGTGCTTGAGTAAAAGTAGAAGTACTCAGGTCGTGTGCTTGAGTAAAAGTACTCAGATCTTGTACTTAGTAAAAGTAGAAGTACTCAGATCTTGTACTTAGTAAAAGTAGAAGTACCAGAGTGTAGGAATACTCTGTTTCAGTAAAAGTCCTGCATTCAAAATGTTCCTGAAGTAGAAAAGTATTCTCATCAAAATCTAGTGAAAGTAGCGACAGTAAAAGTAGTCATTGTGCAGATTGGTCCATTTCAGAATAATAGATATGATATGTTTTATAATGATTGATCATGAAAGTGTTCTCAAAGCTGGTAAAGGTGCAGCTAGTTTGAATGACTTTGTATACTGCAGGGTAGCTTGTGGATTTACTCCAGGTGGAACTAAAGTCTGATTTAACACTTGATTATATTTCACATCATTCATCCACATCTGTGAAGTAACTAAAGGTATTAAATACATGTAGTGGAGGAAAAGTACATAGACACAATAGCACAAGAACCTCAACATTTTACTTAAGTACAGTACTTGAATACATGTACTTTACACCACTGAATGTAATTATATATGACTCTGAAATAACACAGAACACACAATGAGTACTTTTACTTTTGGTACTTTAAGTTTAATTCAATGCAAATGGTTTAGTACTTTGAAAGGCAGGACTTTTACTTGTAACAGAGTATTCCTACACATGTACTTTGACTGATTAATACAGGATATTCTCCCTACTCTGCATGCACATTATTCCTGATTATCTGAGTGTCCTTGATCAGTTATAGAGATCCTCACGTGTCAGTGGAGCCCTTTGAGACTGATAACATGACACAGAAACACTCAGCACATTTACAGCTCTCACAGGAAAACACGATGCATGTGTTCTTACCTTCACCACCTGGTCGTCGATGATTATCGGTCCCACAAAAGTTAAAACCACCCCGAAGAACACCATGAGGACCCCGGCCACTATGAAGCCCACCGCCACTTTGGCTTTATTTATCGCCATGGCTGGTTATTGTTGTTGTGGACAGCTGACAGCAGTGTGTTTAGCTCCGGAGAGATGCTGTGCTAACCGCTAATGTCAGTCTGCTAACGGCTAATACTCATAAACGACTACAGAGAGGTCTCGCTATGACATTAAATATAGCTTCAGGTCGACATTTAGAGCCCTGCCAGCTTTTAAACTTCTCAGATCCATGAAATCGATCAGCTGCTATTGTCGCTGTATTTATACTCTGTCAGCCACGCCCCCTTTAGTGCGCGCTGAGGATTCTGGGAAATGTAGTTCTCCTCCGTGCTTTCTTTATTATACAACATAGGTTGAAAATAAAAATAATTAAATTAGAAATACAAACAAGTAAAAAAAATCCTTAAAATTCAAATGTTCCAGACATCACATCGGCTAACCATTTTGACTTTGTGTTTTTATTATTTTATAATATTTATCATATTTTTTGTTTTATTAATTTGTTTATGTCCCTATTATTTGTAGTGCTAGATCTGTAGTGTAGAGTATTGATTTTAGGTATATTTACCCTGTTTTGTAAGGTTTTTATCTTATGTACTTACACCTTTGCTCCCTCAGGTCATTTAAGGCTAGCTTGCGCAACTTTGCCAACAACAACACACTACAAAGAGTGTAGAGAAGCAGCCTTCTGCTAATGACCTTTAATAATATTTATATTTGATTAATTACATCATTTAAAACGTACTTTTTAACTTTATTTATTTATTTGTTATCTTTCTTACTTGTTTTGTTTATTAATTCTGTTTTTTTAAGTATTCTTCATTTTTTTTATATACAGTAGTGTCTTGAAACTCACATTTGGATATAAACCATCTCTATTGAATTACAGAAAAATATGCCCAAATGGAAACACCTCCAGAAACTTAGAATACATAAATAAACAAATCAAAAACCTTGAAGTTGCTTTTACAATTAGTTAAAGGGGACCTATCTTGCAAAATGCACTTTTTGATGTCTTTTCTACATCACCATGTGTCCCCCGTGTGTCAGGGAACTCACGCAGCGTCAGAAAATAAAACCCTCTCTCTTTTCCTCCGTACCCAAATCTCTAAAAAGGGGGCAACAACAGAGCTGATCCAAATTTGCGTCCGATATGACGTAATATCTGAAATGTGGACCCACGGCCCTATCAGAAACGTTGCTATCAGAAACAATGCCCGACTGTTTTGGACGTAATATGGTCGGTGTTTACATTAGCATCGCTAACACTCAGAGCTAACCTGTACTGGAGAGCATGTGTGTGAAGAAGCAGGAAATAAAAAGGAACTCACCTTGTGGTATAACCGGCAAGAGAGAAAGCCTTTGAGCTCCATACTGTTTCAGAAAGAATCCTTGATAATCCATGATATGGCGTTTCATCACGGCAGCATTTAGTTTAGACAGTAGCTGCCGGGTGCCGCATGAGCTCAGACCCCTACTTTTTTTTTTTTTAAAGCTTTATACCCCAAATCAGCACTTTTGAAACAGGAAGTGAAATAGAGGGATATGAGGCATAGCTAGAATGGGAAATTGCCTAAAAATAGCATGATAGGTGACCTTTAAATAGGCTATAAGTGACTTTATATTAGTTAAGAAGAATTGTATTGGCCACAAATACTGCATTTAGATTACAAAGTGGTTCACAAAAAGGCTTAGCAGCACATCCAACATCTATATAACTCCATTATGCATTTGTGTTTTCTTTAGCACCTGAAGTCACTACTGTGCCACCTTATATAATGTTGGGTGATAATACATTAACAATAGTAATGATTGAGTGCATAAAGTGACATAACGTGACCCTGAAGGTATGCGCAACATCTCTGAATCTACAGCAGTGAGAGAGATATCTGCAGAGAACGTCCACAGATATTTATCGACAGAGAACCAGCAGCAAACACAGATTAGGGTTCATTTAAACTGTGATAAGCATGCAGATTAAATAACCTCAATCAATGAAAAACAATAGGAGCCTTGTCCGGTGCCTTGCTCAAGGGCACAGGAGGGGTCAAAAACAATTGCACTTAATTTTTTTATATATAATTGTATTGCACTATTAAACCATGTTATTAATTATTTTTTATTCGTATTTATAATTTTTATACCTAAAAAGATCAAACTCTCCTATAACCATAATTGTACAATTTAAAAACACAGAAATGGAAAAGAAATAAGCTGAATTTAATGTTAATGACCTGACTTTTATACTTCCTTTTCATTATATTTTAACTATTTTATCTAACTATATGTATTTTAAATGAATACTAATAATTTTTCTTTAATTAATGTGTAACTTTCCCCATTATCACTCACCTTTATCACTTGGTCTTTCATCACCGCCGGTCCCACGAACAGCATAACGATTCCAGACACCACGGTCAGAACCCCTGCCACGATAAACCCAATCGCTATTTTGGATTTATTTAGAGCCATGATTACTAACAACGATCAAAGATTATTAAAAGTCAATTGAATGTCCTCTGCAGAGCCACCAACATGCAGTATGAACGCAGGGGTTTAAAGTCCTGGAGAGATGGAGGCAGGGGAGTGATGGCTGTTTATACTCTGAAAGACCCCTCCCACACACACACACACACACACACACACACACACACACACACATACACACACACACACACACACACACACACACACACACACACACACACACACACACACACACACACACACACACACACACACACACACACACATTGAGAGGCATGTTTGCGCTTCCTGCTTCATGCAGTCACATTTGAGTCAGATGACTTTTTGTCACTTTGATTTTGAAGTTTAACTGAAAAACACAAATCATGTTGCCACGCACCCCGCCCTCTGGAGTATCAAAACTCAGGGGATTAAAGATAAAACAACAATATGACTAAATTAATTTTATGCACAGTAATATGCTTCTCATTTTATAATAACCTGCTGTTTTCAGATTTATGATTTGGGTTGTTTTTTTGGCATTTTCTGCTCCGGAAAACGTGTTAAATTCAACAATTGTTCAGAAATCTTTTAGAAATCTTTATGGAAGTGAACATCCAACGATGCACCCGACAGTGTCACATCACCAATACAACCTGTGGTGAAATCTAACTTCCACTAATACTTAACTTTTGTACTTAAATACAGTTTTTAAGTGCTTTTTTAATTACATATATTACTTTTTACGTAACTAGACTTTTCTGACGGACGTACTTTGGGCATTTCTAATTCTAAAACATGAATAAGAGTAATTTAATTAGTAAGTAAGTAATACAACAAGTGGTGAAATCTAACTAATACTTAACTTTTACAGTTTTTAAGTGCTTTTGTTTAAGTATGTACTTAATAACATTTCAGGGTTGAACGCTGATGGGATGAATGGTGTGATTAAACTCTTGTGAGAACATGTAACTTGGAATATGTAAGAACCTATTTTGAACATCTCTTCAGATTTGTTCCACAAAACATTTCAGCTGTGAAGAAAATGCAAGGTTAAATTGAATTAGAGCGATTGAGAAGATAAATTAAGGGGTTTTATTGTGTAATATTGATAGTGTGGAGTGAGAGAAGTTGTAAGTAAAGTGTGTTCGGTGCATGGGAGGAATATCTGCGTGCTAAGGAGCAAAACAAAAAAGCAGTAAATTAAAAACCGCTGGAGATTATACTCAGGAAATGAGACAGGAAATTCTGAAAAACACAATGCCTTAAACACCAACATTATCTCTCTGATGTGTCCTTTCAAGGAGACAAACTAAATCTACGTCAGTGAGTAAGTGAGTAAGAAGGTAGTTTAGTAAGTAAGTAAGTGAGTGAGTTAGTCAGTAAGTAAGTAAGTTAGTAAGTAGGTTGGTGCGTAACATACTACGTAAGTAAGGAAGTAAATAAGTTAGTACGTAAGTAAGGAAGTAAGTAAGTAAGTAGGTAAGTAAGACAGTAGGTGAGTAAGTTAGTAAGTAAGTAAGTTAGTAAGTTAGTAAGTTAGTAAGTAAGTTAGTAAGTTAGTAAGTAAGTTAGTAAGTTAGTAAGTTAGTAAGTAAGTAAGTAAGTAAGTTAGTAAGTTAGTAAGTTAGTAAGTAAGTAAGTTAGTAAGTTAGTAAGTAGTAAGTTAGTAAGTAAGTTAGTAAGTAAGTTAGTAAGTTAGTAAGTTAGTAAGTTAGTAAGTAAGTTAGTAAGTAAGTAAGTTAGTAAGTTAGTAAGTTAGTAAGTAAGTTAGTAAGTAAGTAAGTTAGTAAGTTAGTAAGTTAGTAAGTTAGTAAGTAAGTAAGTAAGTAAGTTAGTAAGTTAGTAAGTTAGTAAGTAAGTAAGTTCGTAAGTTAGTAAGTTAGTAAGTTAGTAACTAAGTAAGTTAGTAAGTTAGTAAGTAAGTTAGTAAGTAAGTTAGTAAGTTAGTAAGTAAGTAAGTAAGTAAGTTAGTAAGTAGTAAGTTAGTAAGTTAGTAAGTAAGTAAGTTAGTAAGTTAGTAAGTAAGTAAGTAAGTAAGTAAGTAAGTAAGTAAGTTAGTAAGTTAGTAAGTTAGTAAGTAAGTAAGTAAGTAAGTAAGTAAGTAAGTTAGTAAGTTAGTAAGTTAGTAAGTTAGTAAGTAAGTAAGTAAGTAAGTTAGTAAGTTAGTAAGTAAGTAAGTAAGTAAGTTAGTAAGTTAGTAAGTTAGTAAGTTAGTAAGTAAGTAAGTTAGTAAGTTAGTAAGTAAGTAAGTAAGTAAGTAAGTAAGTTAGTAAGTTAGTAAGTTAGTAAGTAAGTAAGTAAGTAAGTAAGTAAGTTAGTAAGTTAGTAAGTTAGTAAGTTAGTAAGTTAGTAAGTTAGTAAGTAAGTAGGTAAGACAGTAAGTAAGACAGTAAGTTAGTAAGTTAGTAAGACAGTAAGTTAGTAAGTTAGTAAGTTAGTAAGTTAGTAAGACAGTAAGTTAGTAAGTTAGTAAGTTAGTAAGTTAGTAAGTTAGTAAGTTAGTAAGTTAGTAAGACAGTAAGTTAGTAAGTTAGTAAGACAGTAAGTTAGTAAGTTAGTAAGTTAGTAAGTTAGTAAGACAGTAAGTTAGTAAGACAGTAAGTTAGTAAGTTAGTAAGTAAGTAAGTAAGTTAGTAAGTTAGTAAGTTAGTAAGTAAGTAAGTAAGTAAGTAAGTTAGTAAGTTAGTAAGTTAGTAAGTAAGTAAGTTAGTAAGTTAGTAAGTTAGTAAGTTAGTAAGCTAGTAAGTAAGTAGGTAAGACAGTAAGTAAGACAGTAAGTTAGTAAGTTAGTAAGTTAGTAAGTTAGTAAGTAAGTAAGTTAGTAAGTTAGTAAGTTAGTAAGTAAGTAAGTTAGTAAGTTAGTAAGTTAGTAAGTAAGTAAGTTAGTAAGTAAGTAAGTAAGTAAGTAAGTAAGTAAGTAAGTAAGTAAGTAAGTAAGTAAGTTAGTTAGTAAGTTAGTAAGTAAGTAAGTAAGTTAGTAAGTTAGTAAGTTAGTAAGTTAGTAAGTAAGTAGGTAAGACAGTAAGTAAGACAGTAAGTTAGTAAGTTAGTAAGTTAGTAAGTTAGTAAGTTAGTAAGACAGTAAGTAAGATAGTAGGTAAGTAAGTTAGTAAGTTAGTAAGACAGTAAGTAAGACAGTAGGTAAGTAAGTTAGTAAGTTAGTAAGTTAGTAAGACAGTAAGACAGTAGGTAAGTAAGTTAGTAAGTTAGTAAGTTAGTAAGTTAGTAAGTTAGTAAGTTAGTAAGTAAGTAGGTAAGACAGTAAGTAAGACAGTAAGTTAGTAAGTTAGTAAGTTAGTAAGTTAGTAAGACAGTAAGTTAGTAAGTTAGTAAGTTAGTAAGACAGTAAGTTAGTAAGTTAGTAAGTTAGTAAGTTAGTAAGTTAGTAAGACAGTAAGTTAGTAAGTTAGTAAGTTAGTAAGTTAGTAAGTAAGTAAGTTAGTAAGTTAGTAAGTTAGTAAGTTAGTAAGTAAGTAGGTAAGACAGTAAGTAAGACAGTAAGTTAGTAAGTTAGTAAGACAGTAAGTTAGTAAGTTAGTAAGTTAGTAAGTTAGTAAGACAGTAAGTAGTAAGTTAGTAAGTTAGTAAGTTAGTAAGTTAGTAAGTTAGTAAGTAAGTAGGTAAGACAGTAAGTAAGACAGTAAGTTAGTAAGTTAGTAAGTTAGTAAGTTAGTAAGTTAGTAAGTTAGTAAGACAGTAAGTTAGTAAGTTAGTAAGTTAGTAAGTAAGTAAGTTAGTAAGTTAGTAAGTTAGTAAGTTAGTAAGTTAGTAAGTAAGTAGGTAAGACAGTAAGTAAGACAGTAAGTTAGTAAGTTAGTAAGACAGTAAGTTAGTAAGTTAGTAAGTTAGTAAGTTAGTAAGTTAGTAAGTTAGTAAGTTAGTAAGTTAGTAAGTTAGTAAGTTAGTAAGTTAGTAAGTAAGTAGGTAAGACAGTAAGTAAGACAGTAAGTTAGTAAGTTAGTAAGTTAGTAAGTTAGTAAGACAGTAAGTTAGTAAGTTAGTAAGTTAGTAAGTTAGTAAGTTAGTAAGACAGTAAGTTAGTAAGTTAGTAAGTTAGTAAGTTAGTAAGACAGTAAGTCAGTAAGTTAGTAAGTTAGTAAGTAAGTAAGTTAGTAAGTTAGTAAGTAAGTAGGTAAGACAGTAAGTAAGACAGTAAGTTAGTAAGTTAGTAAGACAGTAAGTTAGTAAGTTAGTAAGTTAGTAAGACAGTAAGTTAGTAAGTTAGTAAGTTAGTAAGTTAGTAAGTTAGTAAGACAGTAAGTTAGTAAGTTAGTAAGTTAGTAAGTTAGTAAGTAAGTAAGTTAGTAAGTTAGTAAGTTAGTAAGTTAGTAAGTAAGTAGGTAAGACAGTAAGTAAGACAGTAAGTTAGTAAGTTAGTAAGTTAGTAAGTTAGTAAGTAAGTAAGTTAGTAAGTTAGTAAGTTAGTAAGACAGTAAGTTAGTAAGTTAGTAAGACAGTAAGTAAGACAGTAGGTGAGTAAGTTAGTAAGTTAGTAAGTAAGTAGGTAAGACAGTAAGTAAGACAGTAAGTTAGTAAGTTAGTAAGTTAGTAAGTTAGTAAGTAAGTAAGTAAGTTAGTAAGTTAGTAAGACAGTAAGTTAGTAAGTTAGTAAGACAGTAAGTAAGACAGTAGGTGAGTAAGTTAGTAAGTTAGTAAGTAAGTAAGTAAGTAAGTTAGTAAGTTAGTAAGTTAGTAAGTAAGTAAGTTAGTAAGTTAGTAAGTTAGTAAGTTAGTAAGTAAGTAGGTAAGACAGTAAGTAAGACAGTAAGTTAGTAAGTTAGTAAGTTAGTAAGTTAGTAAGTAAGTAAGTTAGTAAGTTAGTAAGTTAGTAAGGCAGTAAGTTAGTAAGTTAGTAAGACAGTAAGTAAGACAGTAGGTGAGTAAGTTAGTAAGTTAGTAAGTTAGTAAGTTAGTAAGACAGTAAGTAAGACAGTAGGTAAGTAAGTTAGTAAGTTAGTAAGTTAGTAAGTTAGTAAGTGAGTAAGTTAGTAAGTTAGTAAGTTAGTAAGTTAGTAAGTTAGTAGGACAGTAAGTAAGACAGTAGGTAAGTAAGTTAGTAAGTTAGTAAGTTAGTAGGTAAGACAGTAAGTAAGACAGTAAGTTAGTAAGTTAGTAAGTTAGTAAGTAAGACAGTAGGTGAGTAAGTTAGTAAGTTAGTAAGTTAGTAAGACAGTAAGTAAGACAGTAAGTTAGTAAGTTAGTAAGTTAGTAAGTTAGTAAGACAGTAAGTAAGACAGTAAGTTAGTAAGTTAGTAAGTTAGTAAGTTAGTAAGTTAGTAAGTTAGTAGGTAAGACAGTAAGTAAGACAGTAAGTAAGACAGTAAGTTAGTAAGTTAGTAAGTAAGACAGTAGGTGAGTAAGTTAGTAAGTTAGTAAGTTAGTAAGTTAGTATGTTAGTAAGACAGTAAGTTAGTAAGTTAGTAAGTTAGTAAGACAGTAAGTAAGACAGTAAGTTAGTAAGTTAGTAAGTTAGTAAGACAGTAAGTAAGACAGTAGGTGAGTAAGTTAGTAAGTTAGTAAGTTAGTAGGTAAGACAGTAAGTAAGACAGTAAGTTAGTAAGTTAGTAAGTTAGTAAGTAAGACAGTAGGTGAGTAAGTTAGTAAGTTAGTAAGTTAGTAAGTTAGTAAGTAAGTTAGTAAGTTAGTAAGTTAGTAAGTTAGTAAGTTAGTAAGTAAGTTAGTAAGTTAGTAAGACAGTAAGTAAGTTAGTAAGTTAGTAAGTTAGTAAGACAGTAAGTTAGTAAGTTAGTAAGTTAGTAAGTTAGTAAGTAAGTAGGTAAAACAGTAGGTGAGTAAGTAAGTAAGTAAGTAATTAGTGAGTTAGTAAGTTAGTAAGTTAGTAAGTAAGTAGGTAAGACAGTAAGTAAGACAGTAAGTTAGTAAGTTAGTAAGTTAGTAAGTTAGTAAGTTAGTAAGTAAGTAAGTTAGTAAGTTAGTAAGACAGTAAGTAAGACAGTAGGTGAGTAAGTTAGTAAGTTAGTAAGTTAGTAAGTTAGTAAGTTAGTAAGTTAGTAAGACAGTAAGTAAGACAGTAGGTGAGTAAGTTAGTAAGTTAGTAAGTTAGTAAGTTAGTAAGTTAGTAAGTTAGTAGGTAAGACAGTAAGTAAGACAGTAAGTTAGTAAGTTAGTAAGTTAGTAAGTAAGACAGTAGGTGAGTAAGTTAGTAAGTTAGTAAGTAAGTTAGTAAGTTAGTAAGACAGTAAGTAAGTTAGTAAGTTAGTGAGTCAGTAAGTTAGTAAGATAGTAAGTAAGTAGGTAAGACAGTAAGTAAGACAGTAAGTTAGTAAGTTAGTAAGTTAGTAAGTTAGTAAGTTAGTAAGTTAGTAAGACAGTAAGTTAGTAAGTTAGTAAGACAGTAAGTAAGACAGTAGGTGAGTAAGTTAGTAAGTTAGTAAGTTAGTAAGTTAGTAAGTTAGTAAGTTAGTAAGACAGTAAGTAAGACAGTAGGTAAGTAAGTTAGTAAGTTAGTAAGTTAGTAAGTTAGTAAGTTAGTAAGTTAGTAGGTAAGACAGTAAGTAAGACAGTAAGTTAGTAAGTTAGTAAGTTAGTAAGTAAGACAGTAGGTGAGTAAGTTAGTAAGTTAGTAAGTTAGTAAGTTAGTAAGACAGTAAGTAAGACAGTAAGTTAGTAAGTTAGTAAGTTAGTAAGTTAGTAAGACAGTAAGTAAGACAGTAAGTTAGTAAGTTAGTAAGTTAGTAAATTAGTAAGTTAGTAAGACAGTAAGTAAGACAGTAAGTTAGTAAGTTAGTAAGTTAGTAAGTTAGTAAGTTAGTAGGTAAGACAGTAAGTAAGACAGTAAGTTAGTAAGTTAGTAAGTTAGTAAGTAAGACAGTAGGTGAGTAAGTTAGTAAGTTAGTAAGTTAGTAAGTTAGTATGTTAGTAAGCCAGTAAGTTAGTAAGTTAGTAAGTTAGTAAGACAGTAAGTAAGACAGTAAGTTAGTAAGTTAGTAAGTTAGTAAGACAGTAAGTAAGACAGTAGGTGAGTAAGTTAGTAAGTTAGTAAGTTAGTAGGTAAGACAGTAAGTAAGACAGTAAGTTAGTAAGTTAGTAAGTTAGTAAGTTAGTAAGTAAGACAGTAGGTGAGTAAGTTAGTAAGTTAGTAAGTTAGTAAGTTAGTAAGTTAGTAAGACAGTAAGTAAGACAGTAGGTGAGTAAGTTAGTAAGTTAGTAAGTTAGTAAGTTAGTAAGTTAGTAAGTTAGTAAGTTAGTAGGTAAGACAGTAAGTAAGACAGTAAGTTAGTAAGTTAGTAAGTTAGTAAGTAAGACAGTAGGTGAGTAAGTTAGTAAGTTAGTAAGTTAGTAAGTAAGTTAGTAAGTTAGTAAGTTAGTAAGTTAGTAAGTAAGTTAGTAAGTTAGTAAGACAGTAAGTGAGTTAGTAAGTTAGTAAGACAGTAAGTTAGTAAGTTAGTAAGTTAGTAAGTTAGTAAGTTAGTAAGTAAGTAGGTAAAACAGTAGGTGAGTAAGTAAGTAAGTAAGTAATTAGTAAGTTAGTAAGTTAGTAAGTTAGTAAGTAAGTAGGTAAGACAGTAAGTAAGACAGTAAGTTAGTAAGTTAGTAAGTTAGTAAGTTAGTAAGTAAGTAAGTTAGTAAGACAGTAAGTAAGACAGTAGGTGAGTAAGTTAGTAAGTTAGTAAGTTAGTAAGTTAGTAAGACAGTAAGTAAGACAGTAGGTGAGTAAGTTAGTAAGTTAGTAAGTTAGTAGGTAAGACAGTAAGTAAGACAGTAAGTTAGTAAGTTAGTAAGTTAGTAAGTAAGACTGTAGGTGAGTAAGTTAGTAAGTTAGTAAGTTAGTAAGTAAGTTAGTAAGTTAGTAAGACAGTAAGTAAGTTAGTAAGTTAGTAAGTTAGTAAGTAAGTAGGTAAGACAGTAGGTGAGTAAGTAAGTAAGTAAGTAATTAGTAAGTTAGTAAGTTAGTAAGTTAGTAAGTAAGTAAGTAAGACAGTAAGTAAGACAGTAGGTGAGTAAGTTAGTAAGTTAGTAAGTTAGTAAGTTAGTAAGTAAGTTAGTAAGACAGTAAGTAAGACAGTAAGTTAGTAAGTTAGTAAGTTAGTAAGTTAGTAAGTAAGTAGGTAAGACAGCAGGTGAGTAAGTAAGTAAGTAATTAGTAAGTTAGTAAGTTAGTAAGTTAGTAAGTAAGTAAGTTAGTAAGTTAGTAAGTTAGTAAGACAGTAAGTAAGACAGTAAGTAAGACAGTAGGTGAGTAAGTTAGTAAGTTAGTAAGTTAGTAAGTTAGTAAGTTAGTAAGACAGTAAGTTAGTAAGTTAGTAAGTTAGTAAGACAGTAAGTAAGACAGTAGGTGAGTAAGTTAGTAAGTTAGTAAGTTAGTAAGTTAGTAAGTTAGTAAGACAGTAAGTAAGACAGTAGGTGAGTAAGTTAGTAAGTTAGTAAGTTAGTAAGACAGTAAGTAAGTTAGTAAGTTAGTAAGTTAGTAAGTAAGTAGGTAAGACAGTAGGTGAGTAAGTAAGTAAGTAAGTAATTAGTAAGTTAGTAAGTTAGTAAGTTAGTAAGTAAGTAAGTAAGACAGTAAGTAAGACAGTAGGTGAGTAAGTTAGTAAGTTAGTAAGTTAGTAAGTTAGTAAGTTAGTAAGTAAGTTAGTAAGACAGTAAGTAAGACAGTAAGTTAGTAAGTTAGTAAGTTAGTAAGTTAGTAAGTTAGTAAGTAAGTAGGTAAGACAGCAGGTGAGTAAGTAAGTAAGTAATTAGTAAGTTAGTAAGTTAGTAAGTTAGTAAGTAAGTAAGTTAGTAAGTTAGTAAGTTAGTAAGACAGTAAGTAAGACAGTAAGTAAGACAGTAGGTGAGTAAGTTAGTAAGTTAGTAAGTTAGTAAGTTAGTAAGTTAGTAAGACAGTAAGTTAGTAAGTTAGTAAGTTAGTAAGACAGTAAGTAAGACAGTAGGTGAGTAAGTTAGTAAGTTAGTAAGTTAGTAAGTTAGTAAGTTAGTAAGACAGTAAGTAAGACAGTAGGTGAGTAAGTTAGTAAGTTAGTAAGTTAGTAAGTTAGTAGGTAAGACAGTAAGTAAGACAGTAAGTTAGTAAGTTAGTAAGTTAGTAAGTAAGACAGTAGGTGAGTAAGTTAGTAAGTTAGTAAGTTAGTAAGTAAGTCAGTAAGTTAGTAAGACAGTAAGTAAGTTAGTAAGTTAGTAAGTTAGTAAGTAAGTAGGTAAGACAGTAGGTGAGTAAGTAAGTAAGTAATTAGTAAGTTAGTAAGTTAGTAAGTAAGTAAGTAAGTAAGTAAGTAAGTAAGACAGTAAGTAAGACAGTAGGTGAGTAAGTTAGTAAGTTAGTAAGTTAGTAAGTTAGTAAGTAAGTTAGTAAGTTAGTAAGACAGTAAGTAAGTTAGTAAGTTAGTAAGTTAGTAAGACAGTAAGTAAGACAGTAAGTTAGTAAGTTAGTAAGTTAGTAAGTTAGTAAGTTAGTAAGTAAGTAGGTAAGACAGTAGGTGAGTAAGTAAGTAAGTAAGTAAGTAATTAGTAAGTTAGTAAGTTAGTAAGTTAGTAAGTTAGTAAGTAAGTAAGTTAGTAAGTTAGTAAGTTAGTAAGACAGTAAGTAAGACAGTAAGTAAGACAGTAGGTGAGTAAGTTAGTAAGTTAGTAAGTTAGTAAGTTAGTAAGACAGTAAGTAAGACAGTAGGTGAGTAAGTCAGTAAGTTAGTAAGTTAGTAAGTTAGTAAGTTAGTAAGTTAGTAGGTAAGACAGTAAGTAAGACAGTAAGTTAGTAAGTTAGTAAGTTAGTAAGTAAGACAGTAGGTGAGTAAGTAAGTAAGTTAGTAAGTTAGTAAGTTAGTAAGTTAGTAAGTAAGTTAGTAAGTTAGTAAGACAGTAAGTAAGTTAGTAAGTTAGTAAGTTAGTAAGTAAGTAGGTAAGACAGTAGGTGAGTAAGTAAGTAAGTAAGTAATTAGTAAGTTAGTAAGTTAGTAAGTTAGTAAGTAAGTAAGTTAGTAAGTTAGTAAGTTAGTAAGACAGTAAGTAAGACAGTAAGTAAGACAGTAGGTGAGTAAGTTAGTAAGTTAGTAAGTTAGTAAGTTAGTAAGACAGTAAGTAAGACAGTAGGTGAGTAAGTTAGTAAGTTAGTAAGTTAGTAAGTTAGTAAGTAAGTTAGTAAGTTAGTAAGACAGTAAGTAAGTTAGTAAGTTAGTAAGTTAGTAAGACAGTAAGTAAGACAGTAAGTTAGTAAGTTAGTAAGTTAGTAAGTTAGTAAGTAAGTAGGTAAGACAGTAGGTGAGTAAGTAAGTAAGTAAGTAATTAGTAAGTTAGTAAGTTAGTAAGTTAGTAAGTAAGTAAGTTAGTAAGTTAGTAAGTTAGTAAGACAGTAAGTAAGACAGTAAGTAAGACAGTAGGTGAGTAAGTTAGTAAGTTAGTAAGTTAGTAAGTTAGTAAGTTAGTAAGTTAGTAAGACAGTAAGTAAGACAGTAGGTGAGTAAGTTAGTAAGTTAGTAAGTTAGTAAGTTAGTAAGTTAGTAAGTTAGTAAGTAAGTAGGTAAGACAGTAGGTGAGTAAGTTAGTAAGTTAGTAAGTAAGTAGGTAAGACAGTAGGTTAGTAAGTAAGTTAGTAAGTAAGTAGGTAAGACAGTAGGTGAGTAAGTAAGTAAGTAAGTTAGTAAGTAAGTAATTAGTAAGTTAGTAAGTTAGTAAGTTAGTAAGTTAGTAAGTTAGTAAGTAAGTAAGTTAGTAAGTTAGTAAGTAAGTAAGTAAGTAAGTAGGTAAGACAGTAGGTTAGTAAGTAAGTAAGTAAGTTAGTAAGTAAGTAATTAGTAAGTTAGTAAGTTAGTAAGTAAGTAAGACAGTAAGTAAGTTATTAAGCAAGTAAGTTAACAAGTGAGTAAGTAAAAAAGGAAGTAAGTTATCTGATACAAGTTCAATGCTACTTGTGTACTTTTACTAGGGTATGATTTTGACTGCAGGACTTAAGTATTTTTAGTATTTTTATAATGTCATTTTGCTTCGGTAAAAGATCTGAGAAGAGTTACGTATTTGTACGAGGTGATTCTGTAATACTGTAGTACTACATCACGCCATCATGCTGGCTTCTGATTGGCTGCTGCCTGATAAAGAGGTCTGAACGTCATCTGAAGTCTCTCTGTGTGTGAGACACTTCTGTGTGGCTGCAGCAGAATGAAAGGAAGAATGGATGAAGTGAAGCTTAATGTCCTCCACATCTTTCTCCATGGATCTGGTGCATTTAGGAGATGAAGAGCTCCTCTCTTAGCGAGCGTACACATGATCACTCTGCAGGAAATAAAACACTCGGGCCTCAGAGCAGAGACACCGCAGAAACTCATCTGACTGCACGCTGAAATCTGTCCTCTTCTAAGAGACAGACTGTGCCTCTGCGTCTATAACCTGCTGCTCTGAGATCTGTCCTCTTCTAAGAGACAGACTGTGCCTCTGCGTCTCCAACCTGCTGCTCTGAGATCTGTCCTCTTCTAAGAGACAGACTGTGCCTCTGCGTCTCCAACCTGCTGCTCTGAGATCTGTCCTCTTCTAAGAGACAGACTGTGCCTCTGCGTCTCCAACCTGCTGCTCTGAAATCTGTCCTCTTCTAAGAGACAGACTGTGCCTCTGCATCTATAACCTGATGCTCTGAGATCTGTCCTCTTCTAAGAGACAGACTGTGCCTCTGCGTCTCCAACCTGCTGCTCTGAGATCTGTCCTCTTCTAAGAGACAGACTGTGCCTCTGCGTCTATAACCTGATGCTCTGAAATCTTGCTTCCTAAACGCTGAGGCTGCATTCAATATAAGGAAGTGTAATCAGAAAGCACATCATGTGAACCCCTTCTGATTCGGAGCTATGTGTGTCACTGGCATCATTGTTTACTCACTCACTTTCCCACTTAAGGCGCATTTCCACTACACGGCCTCGCTCTGCCTCGCTCGGTATGGCTAGGCCTCGTTAGGACTGGCTCACTTTATGGTGCATTTCCATTACAGTTTAGGAACTGGGGTAGTATCTATAGTGACGCAGTGTAGGCGGAGCCGTGACGTCATCTTCAATGAGAACCCCACAAAACCAACATCAGCCGTTAGCTGTTAGCACTCAGAGCTCACAGCTCCTCATATCTGTTCAGAAACTAGACAAAAGTTAAACAAGTACAAACCACAGACTGCCTGTGTCATGGTGAATACAGTCGCTGCTTTATTTATGTCTGTATAGGCCGTTGTTGTGAGTGTGGACGGTCGGAGCATATACTGCGTTAGCTTAGCCAATCTCCATTTAGAAAACACGCGTTTTAAAAGGTGTTTCTCCTGCCGTCTGTCTGCAGACTTGACAAAGCATTAATTCATGGTTTTTACTAACCGGTATCAGTATGTTGTTACTTCGGCATCATTTTGAAACGTGTATTACAATTAAATCACGGTCAAATATGTCCATCTTGTTGTAGTTGTAGCCCCCTTGCCAGCGATTCTCTCTCTAGTTTAGCATACTCAGCCCGACTCAGCCTCGTTGTCTCTGGCCCTAGAACCACGATTTTATGAGGCCAGAAAAACTGTGAATTAGGACCCGCCGGCCGGTACTAGGCCAAGTGGAAACGCAACCAAAAACGGGCCGCTGACGTCACAGCCCTCTTAAACCGTGCTCCGCGCCATTAGTTATCTGGGCATACTTGCAAACTCACTTACTTGTCACCTACTCACTTAATTGCTTGCATACATCCTTCCTACTTACTCTAGGTCGTCCTCAGGCGAGCCCTCCATCGTCGCTTCCAGTCATCCCGGTTCTCCGTATATAGGATTTTGGGATGACTTTGTTCTTCATGGTTGGCTTTACTATGCTGATTAACGACTGGGGGGCGCAACTCCTCTCAGTCCTGGTTTTAGTTCAAAGTGTCCTTCCATGGCTATGAGCCCCATCTGCCCGGGGAGCAGTGTAGGGAACGGTGCCTTGCTCTGGGACACCTCGGTAGCACTTGGTTTTGCTGGGACTTGAACTGGTGACCTTCCAGTTGCAAAGCCAACTCCCTATCGACTTTGCCACCACCGCCCCAGCTACTTGCATACTTAATGCTTGGTTGCTTACCCACTTGCTAGATTACTTGCTTACTTACTTTCTTACCTACATACTTACTTACTTAATGACTTACTTGCTAACTTTATTATTTACTTACAGTCCTAACTTACTCAATTGTCCAATTACTAATGTACTTACTCACCTAGTTACTTACTTACTTACTTACTTACTTATTGACCTACATACTTACTTACTTACTTATTGACCTACTTACCGGTACTTACTTACTTACTTATTGACCTACATACTTACTTACTTACTTAATTACTTACTTATTGACCTACATACTTACTTACTTAATTACTTACTTATTGACCTACATACTTACTTACTTAATTACTTACTTATTGACCTACTTACTTACTTACAATGTGTCTGGACTAGATCACAGCTTTGTACTTGACTTTGATTTCACCGTGTTGTCAAATTGAAACCCATTGAAGTCTGACTGCTGCAGGAAATGTGAAGCCTTGCTGTGGGAGAATATAAATGCCAAAAAGGAATCAGCTGATTATTTCTTACAGATAACATCATGTTCTGTTTTCTATGAGGATGCTTGAAATCTGAAACAAGTTATAAGTCAAATTAGGGATCCGTGTCAAACCGATGATTGGCTTCAGTTTCCTCGCAGCGTTTTAAAACAATGCGCTTCCTGTCTGCACAATATATATACATATAGTGTGTAACATGAGCCCTAAATACAGACTCAAAAAGAGAATGATGTGTGTGTGTGTGTGTGTGTGTGTGTGTGTGTGTGTGTGTGTGTGTGTGTGTGTGTGTGTGTGTGTGTGTGTGTGTGTGTGTGTGTGTGTGTGTGTGTGGTATTGTATTGATCCTGCACCTGACTGGGGATGGAGACAACAACAGAGAGTAAAATAACACACTGTGAAAATACATGCAATCAAAAGCTTAAAAAGTATGTGTGTACTTCGAGGACCATGTACTTAAAGCGTGATAAGTATTACAGTGTGCAATAAAGTGGCAACAATAGAAGTGCGTGACAATACACAACGAGATGTTGAAAGACAGAAGAGGAAGCAGAACATCAGACATCATCAAAACTAAATGAAAAATAACCCTCAAAAAAGAGGAAAACTACCAGAGTATGGTGATATCTTTGAGTGTGACTGCTGTATCAGAGGCGTGTGGCGCAGTGGATTGTGCATTGGTGTTCTGATCAGGGGGTCACAGGTTCAAACCCCACTGCAGTCAGCATGTCGTTGTGTCCCTGAGACACTTCACCCCAAATTGCTCCTGTGGGGATTGCCCACAGTATTAGTCGCTTTGGATAAAAGCGTCTAACAAGTGACATGTAATCAGTAGAATATCAACCTATAAACCCACTTTGTCTTATTATATTTAAATAATGTAAAATTGTGCACCTTTTTATCTGTCCTTAACATGCTCTGAATAAAATGATGCTGATTGTGTTGGTAACGCATTTTAAGAGCTTACTTAAGAGATACTTAGAGAACATTTGTAAAGCTTTTTACTCCTTTAATTGTAAATACTGCACTGGCAACATGTTACCACTAGAGGTCATTACATGCATTAATGGAGGATATTTCTCTTCTTTTTCAATTTTTGTATACTTTATATTATTTTTGTATTAGTATTATTATTACAACATTTTATTCAATCAATTAGCAAACTGAAAACCAATTGATAAGGTGTTCCTAACCTCCTCCTACCTGTTCCTCAGATGTCCTCAGATGAGTGTTAGTTCCACCTGTCAGAGGGTGTGTGTGTGTGTGTGTGTGTGTGTGTGTGTGTGTCAAGGGCGCCGGAAGCGGGGGGGCCAGGGGGCCATTGGCCCCCCCACTTTTCAGCCCTGCCCCACATTTTCGCAGCGGCCGATGCCGTGGAACACTGTACAAATCCCGTTTCAATAATTCCCCTCTACTCTAAAGTCGCATCTAAAACGCGATCTGATATAGCTGTGTATATTTTGTTATGTTTGATTGTTATATTCAATCTCATTAGCTACAGGCATATTTTAAGCTTGTAAAGCTCTCACTCGCCACTCTGCTGTTCCACAGCGCCGCTTCCCCTCCCTCTGCTGAAATTATGATTGTAAGGCGTATAGTAATCATAGATAACACGGCAGGGTCCGTTACAGTTTGTTTTTATCTGATTTCAAATAAACAAAGTCTTGGCTTTCAGAATATTAAACTTGTTTTGGCAAATTCAGATGATAAATACAACTTTGAAGCTTGTAGCGGCATAATTACAAGCAACGGAGTAACTTTACGTCACTGCAGGCATAACAGCAGCCGGTGTTTCTCGTGAAACTCCCGGGAAACAAACACAATACACACAAACGCAAAAATACACAAACACACACGTATATATACACACACACTCGCGGGCTTCCCCTATCTTCCCTTCGTACTATTTTGATCATTTGCTCCGCTAATAATCAATCAGATCGATCCAGAGAAGAGGAAACTTTAAAGGCCTTTTTCTCAAAATGATGACTCTGTAACAGTCATTATATAATGTGACATATTTTGCTTAATATTTGGAGTAGCCTACAACAACAATCCTGATATCATTAGAAAGTTATGAATCTCCTCTTTCCAACAGTGTATACAACTCAAAATGTGTCTTCGGGTCAATGCGACTGATTTCGATGGAGCAGGTTTGCATTAGGTAAAATAAAGCAGGCAGACATAACAGGAAGAATATGTACATTTTAACCCAATCAAATAGGACATTGTCACACCATTCAAATGTATCCATGTAAATTACAACCAATAAAAAAGCTTAGATTTGTTTATTCGTTACGTTGTTTACTTTATTTGTTATGTTGTTCTGTGTGTCAGCCGTTAACCAGATAGAAAAAATATATACACTTGCAAACAAGTCAGAAGAACCAGCGCAGAAGAAAACGATACAGTCAATCTAAACTTAAATTAACAACTGGAAGGTCACATCCCTGACATCCACGTCTCCGGAGCCTGGACCTTCATCAATCATAGAACCAGCGAAGCCAGATGAACCCAAAAGCAGCAGCTCTGCGGCCGCAGAGACTGTCAAAACCACCGCCACCGCCGTCGTTGAACCGAAACAGGCTGGTTCCGACTGCATGGAGGTTTGTTGTCGGGACATTGAGACGGGTAAAGCTGCAGCTAACTGACCGCTAGATCGTCTGGGCAAAGAGAAAGGTACTTCAACGCAGAATGGTACAAAAACAGAGAGTGGTTAATTCTTTGCAAAACCACTAAACGGGCCTTCTGTGAAATATGCAGATTTGCTGTCAAACGGCTTGTAACTTTCTCAAAATGGGAAGATGATAGCTTTGTTAATATCGGAGTTAATAACTGGAAAAAGTGCCCAAGCCTCCTGGACAGCCACGAAAAGTCTCATTTCCACAGAGAGTGTATTAAAAAAAAGTGCGCTTTCTTCAGTCAAACACCAGTCAACATGCAGCTTGTCAAACAACAGCGTATTGAGCAGGGGAAAAAAAGAGATGGAATGATGGAGCAACTGCGCAATTTCCAAAAGAACTCGTAGCTGAGAAAAACCCCACTCTGAAGAGCTTCATGCTCACCGGGAAATATGCATCATGAGACAATTAATGAACTTATAAATCTAATGTATCGGGAGTCTCTCACCACTATATTAACTGACATTTAAAAGCAATGCAAAACATGCAGTTATTGTGCTTCCAGCAAACATCCACTGATAAACTGCGATGTGAACAACCTCATGATAACCTCATATTTTGAGGATCTACCTGTGTTTAGTCTAGAAAAAGGTAAATGTGTGCATTTTATTATAAAGGTGTGTATATTTACAGACTTTTGCAAAAACTAAGAAACTTATAAACATCAGGTTTAAAACTAAAAGAGCTTTACAAAAAAGTAACACAATTAGAGATGTTTGGAGTTTTATTTTAGTTATTAATTTACATTTTTTGTCAAAGAGATGCTGATTTGATACCGTTGATACAGTTACGGCATTTCCTGTTTCTGCCGGAGAGAGGGGAGTTTGTCCCAAAGCTTGCCGCTGTATCTACTCCCTCCATCTGACAGGAGGGAGCCTCATGTGTCACTCCACGGAGTTCACTCCGTCACGGAGGGGGAGTGTGTAGGGTGTAGGGCGTGGTTTGGGATTGGGCCATACACACGCACTTTTTTGGCCCCCCCACTTCTAAAATGAATCCGGCGCGCCTGGTGTGTGTGTGTGTGTGTGTGTGTGTGTGTGTGTGTGTGTGTGTGTGTGTGTGTGTGTGTGTGTGTGTGTGTGTGTGTGTGTGTGTCATTCATTAGACAGACAGGCAGCGCAGGTTGAACAGCCTCAGAGCAGACACTCAACAAACTGGACACTTTTTCTACCGACTGCACACTGCGATGACTCTTTATTAATATCTCATTAATACTCAGAGGATCATAAGCTGTGGGTCTGAGGGGACACACACACACCGGGACAGCTTCAGCAACACACACACACTTACACACACACACACATGGAGATTGAAAGCATGGTGGCAAACAGCGCGCTCATTAAAGCCAGAGAAGGTAAGAGACACTGCTTTAGAAACCAAATGGTGCAAAAATAAACTGTATTATTGTTATTATTGGCTGCTATTTGACTACTTTGACATGTTCCCTTGCTTCCTTATCATGGTACATCTTATTTTGTACCATTGTCATGCACCTAATCGGGCTAATCACCTCTTTCTATATTATTAAATTCTGCTATTTCTTATTTTTGCCTCTAATTATGTACTTTTTGGACTTTAATACACACGTTGACCTCTTTATTTAATATGTACTCTAACTTTTATGATGCTACATCTTATTTTTCATCATGGTTGTGTACTTTTTCAATTATTTAATAAGGGTTTTCCACTTTATTTTTCACATTTTTACTTACATTTTTAATGTTAAATCTTATGTTTTGCTCTAATTATTTACTTATTTATTTATTAAAAGTGCATTTCCTCTTTTTACTTAATTTTTTAATGCTAAATATTACTTTTTTTCCGGATAATTAATCCAATTGCTTTTTTTTTTAACCAAATATTGCATAATGTTTCTGATACACATTGTGCTCTGCCTGCGTGAGGACCCAGGTGTTGGTGTTGGGTGAACTGAGGATGTCCTAAACATCACGGGTTACAAGTGATCTCATGCATCTCCAAGGCTCTCTTGATTTATTATTTCTGTTGTTATTATATATTTATTTAATTGTATGTATAGTACTATTAACTGATTTTTATTGTACTATTATTATTTAAAAAATATACATTATTATTATTATTATTATTATTATTATTATTATTATTATTATTATTATTATTATTATTATTATTATTATTATTATTTTAAAGTGCAAGTACAGTAGTTACTTTCCTGACCCCTTCTCTCCTCATCCAAATCATTACTTAAAAAACGGAGGTTGGAGAAGTACGCTGATGTTGTACTTGAGTAAAAGTAGAAGTACTCAGATCTTGTACTTGAGTAAAAGTAGAAGTACTCAGATCTTGTACTTGAGTAAAAGTAGAAGTACTCAGATCTTGTACTTGAGTAAAAGTAGAAGTACTCAGATCTTGTACTTGAGTAAAAGTAGAAGTACTCAGATCTTGTACTTGAGTAAAAGTAGAAGTACTCAGATCTTGTACTTGAGTAAAAGTAGAAGTACTCAGATCTTGTAGTAAAAGTAGAAGTACTCAGATCTTGTACTTGAGTAAAAGTAGAAGTGCTCAGATCTTGTACTTGAGTAAAAGTAGAAGTACTCAGATCTTGTAGTAAAAGTAGAAGTACTCAGATCTTGTAGTAAAAGTAGAAGTACTCAGATCTTGTAGTAAAAGTAGAAGTACTCAGATCTTGTACTTGAGTAAAAGTAGAAGTACTCAGATCTTGTACTTGACTAAAAGTAGAAGTACTCAGATCTTGTAGTAAAAGTAGAAGTACTCAGATCTTGTAGTAAAAGTAGAAGTACTCAGATCTTGTAGTAAAAGTAGAAGTACTCAGATCTTGTACTTGAGTAAAAGTAGAAGTACTCAGATCTTGTACTTGACTAAAAGTAGAAGTACTCAGATCTTGTAGTAAAAGTAGAAGTACTCAGATCTTGTAGTAAAAGTAGAAGTACTCAGATCTTGTACTTGAGTAAAAGTAGAAGTACTCAGATCTTGTACTTGAGTAAAAGTAGAAGTACTCAGATCTTGTAGTAAAAGTAGAAGTACTCAGATCTTGTACTTGAGTAAAAGTAGAAGTACTCAGATCTTGTAGTAAAAGTAGAAGTACTCAGATCTTGTACTTGAGTAGGTAAACAGAGGTGAGACACGATGATCTTCAGAGTAAGCTGTCCTTCAGGCTCCGCTCTATAAATACTTCTCTCTCAGTGAAACCAGACGGGCTGCATGTACCTGTCTCTCAAAGTGAGACGTGTCACTCTGCTCAGGTGTTTTCATTACAACATGACGCCTGGAATAGCATCACATGTAATACCTGATTTATGTATTTACTAAGTATGTTGCATGCAGTGGTTGAATGTAACATTTACTTAAGTATTGTGCATCCTTCTTGGGGTTTAGGGGTCAAAACGCTTTTGAAACGTCATTAAGAGGAAGAATGTGGAGCAAATGTTGTATACTTTGTGTACTACTGAGTAAATTACCAGTATATACACGTTGTTTGTTTAAAAAGTGTAAAATAAATGGAGTGACAGGTACAAATTATATCCCCTGAGATGAAGTATAAGTATACATAATGTAGTGAATAAACAATGTGGTGCAAATGTTGTATACTACTGAGTATATTAGCAGTATATAAACACAACATACAGTATATGCAGTACAATAAAAAGTTACATAATACTCTACATCAGGGGAAAATATTGTACTTTTTACTACCTTTATGTTACATAATTAACATGTTATGTTTACATGATAGCACACAAAGTGAAGAACGTTTACTCCACCTTCTTCTACTTATTTGTAATTTCTAATGATAAAATGCACACAATTCAGTGCAATATAGTATTTAATATAACTACAAAATGACCCTACAAGAAATTCTGACTGGATTGTTGCTTTTTGGGGCTTTTATTTTGAAAAACAAAGCTCACCCTGATCTTCCTGTAAGGATAGAGATACTTCTGGGGCTTTTATTTTGAAAAACATGCATCCTCCTGTGCTTCCTGTAAGGATAGAGATACTTCTGGGGCTTTTATTTTGAAAAACATGCATCCTCCTGTGCTTCCTTTAAGGATAGAGATACTTCTGGGGCTTTTATTTTGAAAAACATGCATCCTCCTGTGCTTCCTGTAAGGATTTTCTTACTCTACGGGGCTTTTATTTTGAAAAAAAAGCCTAATCCTGAGTTAACTGTTTGGATACAATAATTATCTGGGGCTTTTATTTTGAAAAACATGCATCCATGTGCTCACTGTAAATATATGGTTACTCAATGGGGCTTATAGTATTTAAAATAACACTTTTATTAAAGCCTTTTGGAGTTCAAATACTTCTCAACTTCGACTTAAGTAGGATTTCACACTCAGGCTGTTAATAGAGTATTTTTAGACTGTGGTAAAAGTAAAATCTGAGTACTTTTTCCACCTCTAGTTGAAGTGTTACAGGAGCCTTGGACTTCAGGTGTTCTTTGTTAACAACTAGTGTGTTGATGACGGTAAAACTTTTGTGTCTTTTTTAATTAAATCATGATTTCTCTGCAGGAGGGAGTCGAGGCCGGAGCTACAAATGGAAAGAGATGCTGCGCTTCAATCACATCAGCCAGTGCAGGGACCAGGCCTCCAGCATAGGTGTGTGTGTGTGTGTGTGTGTGTGTGTGTGTGTGTGTGTGTGTGTGTGTGTGTGTGTGTGTGTGTGTGTGTGTGTGTGTGTGTGTGTGTGTGTGTGTGTGTGTGTGTGTGTGTGTGTGTGTGTGTGTGTGTGTGTGTGTGTGTGTGTGTGTGTGTGTGTGTGTGTGTGTGTGATCTCACATCATGTGTTCCCCCCCCCCCCCTCAGAGAGAGAGTACTACAGTCTGTGTGTGAAGCAGCCGATCGGAAAGAACCTCTTTCAGCTTTTCTGTCGCAGTCGTCCTGATCTGCAGAACTACATCTCCCTGCTGGACGCTCTGGCAAGTATTCACAACATCAAGGTGGAAGTCAATGGTTCTCTGGATGTGTTTTTGGTTGTTCGCCTAAAATAAAGTCTGAGGTTCAAACACAAGCGGAAGAGATTGTAATTCTACGACTGCTAACAAGTGTCTAAATGTGACGACTGAACGCCATCACGTTTAAAACTCTGTTTATCGTGCATGTTGTCCTTTTTGCAAATTGATTTAGCTTATATTTAATTAGGGTGTTAGAGAAAGAACACAATGCAGGAATAAAGTAGAACAAATATATATTAAAGGTCCCATGTCATGGCCATTTCCACTGATCATAATTCCATTGTTGAGGTCTACTAGAATACATTTACATTGTTCAATGTTCCAAACTCACATTGGTTTCTCAAACAGCATCTCTGTATAGTATGTGTATTCACTCTCTGTCCTAAACGGCTTGTTGGAGCTCCTGCCCCCCCCCCCCCCCTCCCTGTGAGCCCAGTGGCCGTCTGCGAGACAGCGAGACACAGCGAAACCCAGCCCGAAACACACACACACACACACCCGCAGCCTGGCTGGGAGTTTGTGTGTGTGCCCAGGCTGAGTTCCCCGGTGTCTCGCTGACCCCACACCAGTGAGCCAGCTCACAGTGTCCCGCTCCTCGCAGCAGCGAGCCTCGCAACGTCCCGCCGAGCGTGTGTGTGTGTGAGGAAGTCCGCGGATTGGTCCAAACGTAACGGCTCCGCGGATTTGTCAATCTGGACCAATCTGCGGAGCCGTTACGTTACGTCACTATACCCAAGAAGTAAACAATGGAAAAAGCGAAATGTCCAACGAGGCGTTCTGGGGCAGCATAGACAGGTCTTTTCTGTGTTAGAGTTTTACTCGCTACAGGGTGTACTTTGAGGGTTTGTGACTCTGCAGACCGTTTACATGCAGAAAAACCTATAACACACAAGGGGACGGGTAATAACCAGAAGAGCATGACATGGGACCTTTAAAGTCTAAATTATTTGCATGATACTCATAGGAGTGTTATTAAAATGTGCCGTGCAGGAAAAGCTTTCTGAGAGTCTGGAGTGTGAATTTAAAAAAGGCCATTAAGCATTAATACGTTTATGGTTACGAAGAGGTGACAGATTCATCTCTGGAGATTATAAATCGGACAGCAGTGTCACAGAAATGCTCAATGTACCAACAGTATCAAGTATCATTGCACTTATCCGAGCTTTAAAAACATGCAGTGGAACCAAATCGCTCAGTTTCAAATCTTTTTGCAGACTGTTCTAAGCAAGAGGAGCTGCGCACATAAAAGCTTTCTTACCTACGTCAGTCCTTGCACTTGGCACATGTAACAAAACCACGTCATGTGATCTCAGGCAATAGCTACCTGCTCCTCTCTGTGTGATCAGAGAGCAGATGCTAATATGCTCAAAACAGTTGAACAGGTGGAATTGAGTGGGACCGGCTAGTCTTCTTCTTCTTCAAGATTGTCCATCAAATCTGCAACCCTTGATGCATTGATTAAAGCCCGTGAGAAGTATGACACGCAGAACTAACTCCTTGAAGTTCCAGAGAATATCTGCTTCTAGTGACGCCCGCAAATACTCATTTTCTACCAGAACAATCAAAGATTAGATCAGATAAGATAACATGGAACTTTATTTATCCCCGTGGGGAAAATCAGGCGTTTAGAGAGGGGAACAAGCTGCTACAAGAAGCTGTTATCGCTGAGTCTGTGGAGGGCTTCAGGGATAGTTTAATAGACATGTAACTAAGATTATTCACCCCCAACTGAGCACGATACCTCTGGGTTTTGCTCGGTATTAATCCAGAGATCCAGACGGAGAAGTATTCTATGTAACACAAAGATGGCTGCAATGTGGAACAGATTCCTATCAAAGATACAGCTTTATACATTTTAAAACCTGGTATACAAAACTCAACATTTGTCCTCATTTTAGGGTCATTACTCATTTAAAAACAATCTGAGGAAATGACGTTTAAAGTGTGTGACAGGCGTTCCTTATCACTCAGATATATGATGAAACAGAAACGTTGGCAGATCACCAACAATCCGAGGAAGAAGGAGACGGAAAAATGTATAAATAAGTAACTGAAAAGACGTCATGGGTGTTGTGGGTTTGTCAAAGTAATTACACGGTACACTGGATTTAATTACACAGTTTATAATCTCAATTTTAGATCATACTGGAGGAATGATTCTACTTTAAAGAGTCCTCTCCTGCTGATGTTCAGGTGTATATCATTATGTAGTGTCTCTACTTTAAAGAGTCCTCTCCTGCTGATGTTCAGGTGTATATCATTATGTAGTGTCTCTACTTTAAAGAGTCCTCTCCTGCTGATGTTCAGGTGTATATCATTATGTAGTGTCTCTACTTTAAAGAGTCCTCTCCTGCTGATGTTCAGGTGTATATCATTATGTAATGTCTCTACTTTAAAGAGTCCTCTCCTGCTGATGTTCAGGTGTATATCATTATGTAGTGTCTCTACTTTAAAGAGTCCTCTCCTGCTGATGTTCAGGTGTATATCATTATGTAGTGTCTCTACTTTAAAGAGTCCTCTCCTGCTGATGTTCAGGTGTATATCATTATGTAGTGTCTCTACTTTAAAGAGTCCTCTCCTGCTGATGTTCAGGTGTATATCATTATGTAATGTCTCTACTTTAAAGAGTCCTCTCCTGCTGATGTTCAGGTGTATATCAGTATGTAGTGTCTCTACTTTAAAGAGTCCTCTCCTGCTGATGTTCAGGTGTATATCAGTATGTAGTGTCTCTACTTTAAAGAGTCCTCTCCTGCTGATGTTCAGGTGTATATCAGTATGTAGTGTCTCTACTTTAAAGAGTCCTCTCCTGCTGATGTTCAGGTGTATATCAGTCTGTAGTGTCTCTACTTTAAAGAGTCCTCTCCTGCTGATGTTCAGGTGTATATCAGTATGTAGTGTCTCTACTTTAAAGAGTCCTCTCCTGCTGATGTTCTGGTGTGTATCAGTATGTAGTGTCTCTACTTTAAAGAGTCCTCTCCTGCTGATGTTCAGGTGTATATCAGTATGTAGTGACTCTACTTTAAAGAGTCCTCTCCTGCTGATGTTCAGGTGTATATCAGTATGTAGTGTCTCTACTTTAAAGAGTCCTCTCCTGCTGATGTTCAGGTGTATATCAGTCTGTAGTGTCTCTACTTTAAAGAGTCCTCTCCTGCTGATGTTCAGGTGTATATCAGTATGTAGTGTCTCTACTTTAAAGAGTCCTCTCCTGCTGATGTTCAGGTGTATATCAGTATGTAGTGTCTCTACTTTAAAGAGTCCTCTCCTGCTGATGTTCAGGTGTATATCAGTATGTGGTGTCTCTACTTTAAAGAGTCCTGTGTAGTGTGTTATTCACTCTTCTGTTTCTTCTTCTTCAATTATTTTAGGACGCCTTTGAGATGAAGTCAGACGAAGAGAGGAAAGATTACGGCGTCAGCATCATCCAGAGATTCCTCATGAGAAAGGTCTGGAAACTGCACACCAATACAAACATATTTACAACAAATAACGCTAAAATAAATAGATCAAAAAAGGAAATAATAGATAAATATTAAAATATTAAATATGTGTTATTAAAAAAATATATATATATAAACAATAAAAATGTATAAATATAAAATAAAGGGAAATGTCTTCTTGGACCCTTATTTGCTTTTTGCATCCTAGCTCTTGTTTATAGTATATATACACACACACACACACACACACACACACACACACACACACACACACACACACACACACACACACACACACACACACACACACACACACACACACACCGTTCAGTTCTAATGTCAACAACACTGTGTGCACTAGCTATACATTCCTGGCATTTAAAAGCCATTCTCCTTACTCATTCATCCCACAGGTCATAAGACGATTAACACCTGAACTTTTTAAAGAACATCCATAAACATTCATCTGTTTGCATTTAGCAAATTATTGATTTAATATATCATTCTGTGACTTCCGTTTGTCATTGCCATATCTACACTGTACTGTAGCTCACATGCACATGACAGCCGTGGAACTATTGTTTGACCGTCTCCATGTGTGTGTCTGCAGTCGATGCAGTGTTTGTACGTGGTGCAGAAACACGAGCAGAGCTGCATCCACAGCCTGGAGGTCGAATCCTGCACCGACGTCTTCCAGAGCTGCAGGGAGTGAGTTCACCTCTAACATACGTGCACATTTTCATTAAAGGTGGGGAAGGTACGTTTGAGAAACCGGCTCGAGATACAGTTTTTGTTATATTCCATGGAATGCTCTTAACATCTCGATAGCAATGAATATCTTAAGTGCTTTGACAAAAAATCCATAAAAACATGTCATCTGTGGAAGCCGTAGTACTGTAAAAAGCACGACCAATCATTAGAGCTGGTCCGGCTAAAATAACTGCCTGTCAGCCTTCCATCGGGGCACAAACTTACCTCGTGCCCTCATTGGTCATGTGCGCGTTCGTGTGTGTTGGAGGAGGGGCTCTATAAGGAAGTGGCAGATTTGTTCCGGCTGTGTACTTTCAAATTCTAGCGAACTCGAGCTGGTTTCTCCAAAATTACCTACCCCACCTTTAAATGAATGATAATATGATACGATAAGATACGATGATACTTGAATGGTCAGATCAAGTCTGAAATGCTCCTTGCATCACAGCAGCTCCATGTGTAACATCAACAGACACATATCAATACAAAATACATAGAAAGGTTTTATAAACAGCTAGTCAAATAAACAAGGTGAATTACAAACCTTCATTACTGTGGGTTGTAAAATAGTTCTGCAAACTTCCTTTTTCCAATTGCATTTAAAGTAACAATTCCATGTGATAAGAAAGGCTTTGAGAGTGTGGAAATGTGGGTTCAAATGACCTAAAAAAGTGCTTGAATGTCCCTTAAAGAGCCATATGAACCTTGTATATATACGATACGATAATACTTGAATGGTCAGATGAAGTCTGAAATGCTCCTTGCATCACAGCAGAGTCCCAGGGTCCCAGAGGATGCTGTTGGAGCCTCTCAGGTTGTTATGGTCTGCTGAGTCAGAAAGTCTCTGACAGGGTGACCAACTCTCTTTGAGCAGATTGTTAACAGGTGGAGCAGTTTGATTTTAAATGAACCCCTTTATTTCATGCATTAGAGATCTACACAGCTACCTGAGCGGAGAACCCTTCAGTCAGTACCAGCAGAGCATGTTCTTCGAGCGCTTCCTGCAGTGGAAGATGCTGGAGAGGTCAGTGTGTGTGTGTGTGTGTGTGTGTGTGTGTGTGTGTGTGTGTGTGTGTGTGTGTGTGTGTGTGTGTGTGTGTGTGTGTGTGTGTGTGTGTGTGTGTGTGTGTGAGCGTGAGTGTGTGTGTGTGTGTGTGTGTGTGTGTGTGTGTGTGTGTGTGTGTGTGAGCGTGAGAGAGAGTGAGTGATTGAGCGTGTGTGTGTGTGTGTGTGTGTGTGTCTGTGAGTGAGCGGGTGTGTGATTGAGTGAACGTGAGAGAGTGAGTGAGTGATTGAGCGTGTGTGTGTGTTTGAGCGTGTCGGTGAGCGTGTGTGTGTGTGTGTGTGTGTGTGTGTGTGTGTGTGTGTGTGTGTGTGTGTGTGTATGTGTGTGTGTGTGTGTGTGTGTGTATGTGTGTGTGTGTGTGTGTGTGTGTGTGTGTGCGTGTGTGTCTGTGAGTGAGCGTGAGTGAGCGTGAGTGAGCGTGAGTGATTGAGTGATTGAGTGAGTGATTGAGCGTGTGTGTGTGTGTGTGTGTGTGTGTGTGTGTGTGTGTGTGTGTATAAACAAGGAAACAGACAGACAAAGCACAATGACACATGTGTTGGGAATCTGGTTTTTCTGCTTGTTCTCTAAAACGCTCCGTTGCTCTTACTGTTGACTCCGAGCCACTTTCTGTTTTTAAATAAATCAGTGTCGACAAAATGCTGTGTTTCTTTTTCAAGGCGACCAATCACCAAATACACGTTCAGACAGTACAGAGTGCTGGGGAAGGGAGGCTTTGGAGAGGTAATGTCACGGATACAATTATTTAATGCTTTTGTTAGTCAAGTTTGCAATTAAAGATATTTTAAAATGTAAAAAGTGAGAAAAATAAATAAATACTAATAACGTTTAAAACAAATTAAAATATAATCAAATATAAATTAAAATAAATGTAAATATAATAAAATATCAAATAAAATAAATGTAAATATAATAACTTTATCTGTAACTTTAAACTGATCTTGAATGAAATGCTCCATAACATTAATTATTGAACTACACCTTGATATGTCTCAGGTGTGGGCGTGTCAGGTTCGAGCCACTGGGATGATGTACGCATGCAAGAAGCTGGAGAAAACTCACGTGAAGAAGAGGAGGGGGGAAGCCATGGCTCTGAACGAGAAGCAGATCCTGGAGGCGCTGGACAGCAGATTCGTGGTGAGAAAATACATCTTAAACTCCCTCTATTTAACCCTTCAGCTACTCAGTGTTTTAAAATGTGTTCAAGATGTTTGTGCTGATAGATAACACCACAGGTAAGAGGAAACAGGTAAGAGTATTTCAGATTTGCAGGTCAACTGTCCCTTAAAAAGATAAGTCTGGTGATATTGATTGTATCTGTCAGCTGTTAACTGCTCTCCATTAACACTCAGTTGGATTGAATCATACCTCGCTGATAGGCGTCAGCATGTTATCGTCAATAATCGACTCTCTCCAGCTCTAGACTTAAGCACCGGAGTACCACAAGGCTCAATACTTGGTCCACTTCTTTTTACCTTATATATGAATGACCTGCCATCTGTGTGTCCTGATGTGGAAACACAGCTACATGCCGATGACACCGTGATATATGTGTTTTAGCTCTGAGCCCAGGATTAGCCTAACAGAGTCCAGGAAGCTTATTTACAAGTTAACAGCGTTTAATAAAACAATGATACAATGAGTGCGTTTCACATCTCTTATTTTTCATTTCCTCGCTCCTCGGGCTCGGTATCACCGGAAGTTGATTTGTCTGCGCCATCTTGAGTACCGTCCCAGTGGCCTTATTTGTGCCGGAGGACCGAGGATCGAGGATCGATAACGGTGGAGCGATAATCGAGGAACTACCAGACCATCCTCCGGTGAAATCCTCAGAGACTCGCCCCGCCCCCTTACTGTGTATCGCTCACTGATTGGACGATGCAGCGCATGCACTGATCTGGCTGCTGTCAGACGATCAGCTGTGCGGCGTCATCACAAACGGACGTCGCTTCACGTGACGCTCCGGAGGAAACGACGTCCCATTGCTCTTAAAACTAATTTCCCTGCTTCTCGTGGTTTCCTTGTCGCAGGGAAACTACGCAAGTGAGGGACGCAAGGAATCCATTTAACCGAAGTGAAACGCACCCAATGATACAATGAAATTGCAAAATGGCTTCCTGCTGGCTTCCCATTTTATCATCTGTAGTCTTCTCCTATTGGCTTAGCGTTGACGGGGGCGGGTCCAAGGCACGTCCTGTCGTTTTCTGATGTTAGTTTTACAATCTTCTAATATCTGTTGGTCATGTAAACATTCCCTAATCACAGCATTGCAGTGTAAATAAGTGAGGGTTAAAGACAGTGTGTTTAGTGCGCAACACCACATGTCATTTCTCCTTAAATTCGCGTACACAAAACATAATATTAGCTACATGCTAATGCTAACACCATCTGAGCATACAGGAAGTCTAGTGTGTTGACAATGTCGTGAACATCCGGTTACAGAATAAAACAGTGTTATTAATTTTAAGTTACGCCATATAAATATTGATTTGATTCCTTACAACTCTAATCTAACATTCAAAACACAAGTCAACAAAGTGACCCAGAGAGTTAGCCGAGCCAATTTTAAATACATGAGAAACACAATGACATTTTTGCGGATCTCTGACACCTGAATTTCCCGACGAGGAGGAATAAATCTCTACATTATTTCTTTGTTTGTCTCCAGGTGAGTCTGGGGTACGCCTACGAGACGAAGCACTCGCTCTGCATGGTGCTCACCATGATGAGCGGGGGGGATCTGAAGTTCCACATCCACAACATCGGGCAGCCGGGCCTCGACAAGAACAGAGTCCGGTTCTACGCTGCGGAGGTCTGCTGCGGAATCATGCACCTGCACAGGAAGTCAATAGTCTACAGGTGAGTGGGGGTCTGCAGGGGGATCTATTTATTTTGTAAGCATGCTTCTTAGTTACATTAAGCTGTCTTTGGCCCTTTTTTCTGCTGTAACAAGTGTTAATTTAAATAAAGGTATATTCTGATTCTGATATATATAGTATACTGTAGGAATACTTCACTACAAGGGACAGTAAAAAGGTGGGAAAGTAACATTTAAACTGTGCTTGAGTAGAGTTTTGAGCTATTACTTTACTGGAGTTTTTCCATTTATAACCACGTATTTTTACTCCACTTCATTTATCTGAACGTGTTAGTAGTAGTAGTATTTCAAGTCAAGTCAAAGTTAACTTTATTGAAACTATGTATAAATATATGTATATACATATATATACACAATCAACAGACACATTTATACATATGCACACTTTAAAGACAACAATAAAAGCATAAAAATCAAGTTATACAAAATAACAGTCACTTCAAAATGGTGTTTTCTGTATGACACGCAATGACTAAATAAACTGATCAGAGATAAGATCATAAGATAAAATGTACTTTATTGATCGGAATTTCAAAGAGTAGAAATAAAACCTTCTAAAGTTGAAACATCTCAAAATAGAAATAAAACAGCATTAAAAAAGTAGAATATATACAAGTTGACCGTGAAGATAAAACATCTATAAACTGTCTGACAAATAAAACACTACTGAAGGGCCGATTGACATTAAACACAAATATTATCAAGATAGTATTTACATTAAGTGTGTGAGGAATGGCGTATCACATTACATATAATCGTAACATGTACATGGTGAGTCCAGTTAACCAAAGAGAGGCTATGGAGCAGCCAGAGGTTCAAACTGAAGTGCCATGCCTGTTTTGAAAAAGTAAGAAGTAGAACAGTAGTACAGTGATACCAGAAAGATATTTAAGTACAGTAATTAAAGTGGACCTATCATGCTATATTTGAATAATATAGTGTAGGACCATACCTATATAAGGTATATTTATACTTTTTCTTTTTCAAAATACCAAACAGATCATGCATATTAGCCATGCCTCATTTTGCTCAATTTGAAAAATGTTAGTAAGGGCAGATTCTGTGAGAACAGCACCATCTAGAGGCCTGGCATATGTACTACAGCGTCTCCAGCGCTTTTGAACGGCAATGGCCGTGGCTGTCTCCTCCTGATTGGTGGAGTTGGCCCAATAGCCGTAGCGCCACCGACCTGACGTCAGGACAGTGTTCAAATCTGGATCAGTTTTTATCAGATCCGTTGCAGCCCCTTTTTTAGAGATTTGGGTATGGAGGAAAATAGAGAGGGTTGTGTTTTCTGACACTTGGTGAGTTCCCTGGAACACCGGGGACACATATTCATGTAGAAAAGACGTGCACAAGTGCATTTTGCATGATAGGTCCCCTTTAAGTATTTGTACTTCATACTGTGCAGTTCTTGGAGAGTATGAAGGAGGATCTGGAGTCGCAGCAGAAAGTCAAACAGGTTGATCCATGACATAATTTTGCATTACAAAAACAATACAATCTTCTTCAATTACAAACAATTAAAGTAATGGACTGGAGTTTCCAGTTCCTCGTCATCATTCCAGCTGTTCTTGTTTTTACTGCTGGGGAATCTAATTGAACAACAGTGTCTTTTATAAACACTTCATTTTAGTTGGATGAACAAATAACTGCATTTGTAATGTACCTTTAGATAAAAGACTCAGGTTCATTTCCTCCTATTTGTGCAGCACAAACGGTCTCTCTCTCTCTCAGGACACGCCACGTGAAATATCTCTGCTCTCATCACCTCTGAACAAACTGCTTTGTTTCCTCCTCAGAGACATGAAGCCAGAGAACATCCTGCTGGACGACAACGGTACGTAAGAGACAGTGAACGCATCGTGATGACTTCACTGTCAGGGTGCAACTAGAGGAGGGAGAAGTACTCAGGTCTTATACTTGAGTAAAAGTACAAGTACTCAGGTCTTGTACTTGAGTAAAAGTACAAGTACTCAGGTATTGTACTTGAGTAAAAGTAGAAATACTCAGATCTTGTACTTGAGTAAAAGTAGAAGTACTCAGATCTTGTACTTGAGTAAAAGTACAAGTACTCAGGTCTTGTACTTGAGTAAAAGTACAAGTACTCAGGTATTGTACTTGAGTAAAAGTAGAAATACTCAGATCTTGTACTTGAGTAAAAGTAGAAGTACTCAGATCTTGTACTTGAGTAAAAGTAGAAGTACTCAGATCTTGTACTTGAGTAAAAGTAGAAGTACTCTGATCTTGAACTTGAGTAAAAGTAGAAGTACTCAGATCTTGTTCTTGAGTAAAAGTAGAAGTACTCAGATCTTGTACTTGAGTAAAAGTAGAAGTACCAGAGTGTAGGAATACTCTGTTACAGTAAAAGTCCTGCATTCAAAATGTTCCTCAAGTAAAAGTAGAAAAGTATTATCATCAAAATATAGTTAAAGTAGCGACAGTAAAAGTAGTGATTGTGCAGATTGGTCCATTTCAGAATAATATATTTATTAGCAGAAATACTTAAGTAAAGTACAAGTACCTCTAAATTGTGCTTAAGTACTTGAGTAGATGTACTTAGTTACTGGTGTGCGATAGATATCTCTGGAACAGCGTGTAATGCTGATCTGATGACGTGGGTCTGGTGATGAAACGCTCTGTATTTTGAGTCTGAAGATAAGGTTCGAGTCGAGCCAGTCCTCCTCCTCTGCCTTCGGCTCAAACAAAGGTTCAGGAAGTGGAATCCGCTCAGGTGTGGTTTCTATTTTTAGAAAAAGCACCTGTTCCTGCATTCTTAGGTTAGGGTTAGGAGACCTGGATCTACCTTTTGTTCCGCGTGTTCTCAATTATTACACATTCCTGTTGAGAGCCGTAACCAGAGGAGGAGGAAGCTTTTCGTATAAATAGAAAGGTCTTAAAATAAGAAGGGAAAGTCCTGTATAGTTAGGGACAGAACTAAATCAATAAACAAAACAGATTCATTTGTTTTTGTATCTTCTTTCCATGCATGCTTTTGGACATGTTTCTGATGATGTTTGTATATTACACACATACACACATTTGACAGATTCTTTCAGACATTTTCCACCAAGTTTTCTGTGAAAGTAGTACTTCTTTAAGTACTTAAATAATAAGCCCTGAATTCAAATAGTTACTTACTGTAAGTAGAAGTAAATGAATATTATAAACAAATAGGTTCATTATTCATCATAATTTGTTTTTAGTCATTTTTACACGAAGGCTTTTGGAACATTTTCAGAAATTATTTAATATTTCTTCTGGAATTTTTCACATTTTTAGAAATCTTACATTTTTTAAACAAACATTTTTGGAGAGCTCCGAGGCATTCTCCAGACGTTTTGCCACATGTGTTTTTTTTAACATATTTCTGTCACCAGAGGTGGAAGAAACACTCAGAATCTACTCAGGTTTCTAGAAGTATTACCAACAAATGTACTTTAATAATTAGTAACATTTATTTCAGACATTTCTCACTATTACTTCTGGAATTTCAGACATTTTTCACATTATTTTTGGAGCGTTTTCAGACAATTCTCTGTGTTTTTTTAACATATTTTTGTCACCAGAGCTGGAAGAACTACTCAGAATCTACTCAGTTTTTAGAAGTATTACCAACAAATATACTTTAATTAATAACGTTTGTTTTGGACATTTCTCTCCTGGAATTTTCAGAAATTGTTCACATTATTTTTGGAGCATTTTCAGACATTTTCCACACAATTCTCTGTGTTTTTTTAAACATATTTTTGTCACCAGAAGTGGAAGAAACACTCAGAATCTACTCAGGTTTCTAGAAGTATTACCAACAAATGTACTTTAATTAGTAACGTTTATTTTGGACATTTCTCTCCTGGAATATTCAGAAATGTTTCCCATCATTTTTGGAACTTTTTCCACACAATCTTCCGTGTATTTTAAAATGTTTCTTTTCACCAAAATGGGAAGAACTACTCAGTTTTCTAGAAGTATTACCAACAAATGTACTTTAATTAGTAAAGTTTGTTTTGGACATTTCTCTCTATTACTTCTGGAATTTTCAGACATTTTTCACATAATCTTTGGAGCGTTTTCAGACATTTTCTAGACAATTCTCTGTGTTTTTTTAAACATATTTTTGTCACCAGAAGTGGAAGAAACACTCAGAATCTACTCAGGTTTCTAGAAGTATTCCCACCAAATATACTTTAATTAGTAACGTTTATTTACTACATTTTTCCCATTATTTTTGGAGCATTTTCAGACATTTCTCTGTGTTTTATTTCTACATATTTCTTATCACTGCTCAGGTGTTGTCCTGGAGCAAATGTACTGAATGAAATGTTCTGGTTGAGCAGCTCTGGAGGCGGAGCTGACTGAGAGCTGAAGGGAAAGTCCGTCTTCTTAACAGTGGAAAAATAAACCGGTTGGGTGATTTTCTATTAATATCTTTTTGTTGATTTCCTTCAGGACACATCCGCATCTCTGACCTGGGCCTGGCTGTGAGGCTGAGCGAGGGCTCGCTGGTGAAGGGCAAGGTGGGCACCGCAGGGTACATGGGTACGTTTACATCAATATGTTGAATTTAAAAAGTCTATTTTTTTTTGCATTTTAAGAAGTTGTATCTTTACAGAGCATGCTCAACGAAAGGAAGTGCAGTTAAAAGTGTAAGAAGTACAATATCAAGCAGTAAATAGGATAAAAAAGACATAATTTAATTACAAATAAATAAATGTTTTGTCTTTTTTAAGAAAATACATAAAAAGATACTGACTGTAAAATAACAAAACATGCTCAGTTTTCTGTTCTCTGTTGACAATTAAAGACAATATTTGGTGTTTGACCTCTTTAAACCATATTTTAAACTGTAAATTGCATCACTTTAAGTCACATGTGTCAAACTGAAGGCTCGGGGGCCAAATCAGGCCCTTGGTGGATTTAATTTCGGCCCACAGGATAATTTCTAATTACTATTAGATCTGGCCCGCTGGTATATTGCACGCACACCTTCACTCCATCCTGAGGGTCTCCTCAGCTCAGAGCCTGACCCCAAACATTGATGACCTTGCACCCAAGATGAGATGCCAAGTATCTGGCTTGAACTAGCATCACAGAGCAGCACACTGAGTTCACATGGATGTTTCCTTCTGCACTTTCTTTCTTTAGACAACAGGGCATGTTTGTTTTTCTCTCTGAGGGAAATAGTTTTGTTGAAGTTGTTGTTGGCCTGTGGAAAAATGTACTCATAAGAAATGACTCTGGAGAAGCTGCAGATGGAGCCATAAGAAATGAATGCAACTGATTATTTAATGTTGTTTTTATAGGCAATCATTTCAGCTTTGTTAGTTCCAGGTTTAATATGTGCAATAAGTTCATTTCAATAAGTTCTGCAATAAACATTGAACCAGTCCGGCCCTCGACTAGTACCCATTTTATAATGTTGGCCCACTGTGTGTTTGTACAAACAAATATAAAAATATGTATGCAAATACCTATATATACACAATCAACAGACACATTTGTACCTATGCACACATTAAGACATGTATACAAAATAACAGTCACTTCAAAATCTTTGGGTATATATCTTATATCTTCAGGTATTATAATTATATTATATATAGATAAAAACAAAGTTTAATATGATTTTCTAACAATACAGGATGCCTACATATCAAATATTTACACTCACCCTGAGCATCCTCGGGTTCCTCTCTCTTCCTCCACTAACCCCTGAAACTCAGATGTAATGGATGTTTTCCTCCTGGTTTCAGCCCCCGAGGTGATCGGACACAAACACTACGGGCTGAGCGTGGACTGGTGGGGTCTCGGCTGTCTGATCTACGAGATGACGGCGGGGAAACCCCCCTTCCGACAAAAAGGAGAACATCCCAAGGCCGCGGAAATGGAGAGGAGGATCCAGAACCAACCGCTGGAGTTCGGGGAGAAGTTCGGGAAATCTGTGAAAAACCTCTGTTCCTCCGTGAGTCTGAAATCAATATAATATAATCAAGTGTTAAATCAGACTTTAGTTCCACCTGGAGTAAATCCACAAGCTACCCTGCAGTATACAAAGACATTCAAACTAGCTGCACCTTTACCAGCTTTGAGAACACTTTCATGATCAATCATTATAAAACATATCATATATATTATTCTGAAATGGACCAATCTGCACAATGACTACTTTTACTGTCGCTACTTTAACTATATTTTAATGATAATACTTTTCTACTTTCACTTGAGGAACATTTTGAATGCAGGACTTTTACTGTAACAGAGTATTCCTACACTCTGGTACTTCTACTTTTACTCAAGTACAAGACCTGAGTACTTCTGCTTTTACTCAAGTACAAGATCTGAGTACTTCTACTTTTACTCAAGTACAAGATCTGAGTACTTCTACTTTTACTCACGTACAAGACCTGAGTACTTCTACTTTTACTCAAGTACAAGATCTGAGTACTTCTACTTTTACTCAAGTACAAGACCTGAGTACTTCTACTTTTACTCAAGTACAAGATCTGAGTACTTCTACTTTTACTCAATTACAAGATCTGAGTACTTCTACTTTTACTCAAGTACAAGACCTGAGTACTTCTACTTTTACTCAAGTGCAAGATCTGAGTACTTCTACTTTCACTCAAGTACAAGATCTGAGTACTTCTACTTTTACTAAGTACAAGATCTGAGTACTTCTACTTTTAATCAAGTGCAAGATCTGAGTACTTCTACTTTACTCAAGTACAAGATCTGAGTACTTCTACTTTCACTCAAGTACAAGATCTGAGTACTTCTACTTTTACTAAGTACAAGATCTGAGTACTTCTACTTTTACTCAAGTACAAGATCTGAGTACTTCTACTTTTACTCAAGTACAAGATCTGAGTACTTCTACTTTTACTCAAGTACAAGATCTGAGTACTTCTACTTTTACTCAAGTACAAGATCTGAGTACTTCTACTTTTACTCAAGTACAAGATCTGAGTACTTCTACTTTTACTCAAGTACAAGATCTGAGTACTTCTACTTTTACTCAAGTACAAGATCTGAGTACTTCTACTTTTACTCAAGTACAAGATCTGAGTACTTCTACTTTTACTCAAGTACAAGATCTGAGTACTTCTACTTTTACTCAAGTACAAGATCTGAGTACTTCTACTTTTACTCAAGTACAAGATCTGAGTACTTCTACTTTTACTCAAGTACAAGATCTGAGTACTTCTACTTTTACTCAAGTACAAGATCTGAGTACTTCTACTTTTACTCAAGTACAAGATCTGAGTACTTCTACTTTTACTCAAGTACAAAGATCTGAGGTACTTTACTTTTACTCAAGTACAAGATCTGATACTTCTACTTTTACTCAAGTACAAGATCTGAGTACTTCTACTTTACTCAAGTACAATATCTGAGTACTTCTACTTTGACTCTAAGTACAAGATCCTGAGTACTTCTACTTTTACTCAAGTACAAGATCTGAGTACTTCTACTTTTACTCAAGTACAAGATCCTGAGTACTTCTACTTTACTCAAGACAAGATCTGAGTACTTCTACTTTACTCTAAGCACCAGATCTGAGTACTTCTACTTTTACTCAAGCACCAGATCTGAGTACTTCTACTTTACTCAAGCACCAGATCTGAGTACTTCTACTTTTACTTCAAGCACCAGATCTGAGTACTTCTACTTTACTTAAGCACAAGATCTGAGTACTTCTACTTTTACTCAAGCACCAGATCTGAGTACTTCTACTTTTACTCAAGCACAAGACCTGAGTACTTCTACTTTTACTCAAGAACAAGACCTGAGTACTTCTACTTTTACTCAAGCACCAGATCTGAGTACTTCTACTTTTACTCAAGCACCAGATCTGAGTACTTCTACTTTTACTCAAGTACAAGATCTGAGTTACTATCTACTTGCTACTTTACTCAAGCACCAGATCTGAGTACTTCTACTTTTACTCAAGCACCAGATCTGAGTACTTCTACTTTTACTTAAGCACCAGATCTGAGTACTTCTACTTTTACTCAAGCACCAGATCTGAGTACTTCTACTTTTACTTAAGCACCAGATCTGAGTACTTCTACTTTTACTTAAGCACCAGATCTGAGTACTCCTCCCTCCTCTGGTCTTTGTAGAAATGACTAAATACTTATACATATATCTAAATATACGTCTCTGTCCCTCAGCTGCTGAACAAAGACCCCAGCGAGCGTCTGGGCTGTTTGGCTTCGGGGGGGAAGACGTTCAGGATCATCGTTTCTTCAGGAAAATGAACTTCCGGATGCTGGAGGCCGGACTCGTCGAGCCGCCGTTCAAACCTGATGCAAGTACTTTCAAAATAAACCACTAAAGATACATGTTATGTCTCTTTAAAACGGATGACTTCATGTTTTTGTCATTATCAACTTACTTTAGGTAAAAGCATCGCTAAGTAAAGATACAGAAGTCGTTTTGTGAAAATGTGCTTTGTTTACGTTTCAATCAACCCACAGACTTATATTGCTTCAAAGGAACGTTTATTGGTAAAAAACCCGCTGTAATTTGGCAGTACTTATACACAAAATAAAGACACATTTAAAATAATGATTGTAATATAATTTAAATGTCATAAATGTACTTGCAGTGGTGGAAGAATGAATACGATTTTTAATTGACGGAAACGTTTAAAATGATTATATTCACAATGCATCACTCATTATGCAGATTTATTATAATACTGGATTCATAAAGTGCAGCTAATCAATACATCGCTTATTAGAGCTATTAGTAAAAGGTAGTTTAATCCAGGTTAATAATTCATATTGTATTTTTGGATACGAAGTCATTATATAGTTCAGTATGAGGAGAACAGAAAGGATAGAACATGGAGATAAGGTTACCTCAAGTATATCATCTTTCATACAGTATTTTCTTTAAAGGTCACCTGTCATGCAGAATCCTCTCTTCATGTCTCTTCTTCATCAACATGTGTCCCCTCTTCTTCATGTCTCTTCTACATCAACATGTGTCCCCTCTTCTTCATGTCTCTTCTACATCAACATGTGTCCCCTCTTCTTCATGTCTCTTCTTCATCAACATGTGTCCCCTCTTCTTCATGTCTCTTCTACATCAACATGTGTCCCCTCTTCTTCATGTCTCTTCTTCATGTCTCTTCTTCATCAACATGTGTCCCCTCTTCTTCATGTCTCTTCTACATCAACATGTGTCCCCTCTTCTTCATGTCTCTTCTACATCAACATGTGTCCCCTCTTCTCATGTCTCTTCTTACATCAACATGTGTCCCCTCTTCTTCATGCTCTTCTGACATCATGTGTCCCTCTTCTTCCGGTCTCTTCTTCATCAACATGTGTCCCCTCTTCTTCATGTCTCTTCTTCATCAACATGTGTCCCCTCTTCTTCATGTCTCTTCTACATCAACATGTGTCCCCCTCTTCTCCATGTCTCTTCTACATCATGTGTCCCCTCTTCTTCATGTCTCTTCTTCATCAACATGTGTCCCCTCTTCTTCATTTCTCTTCTACATCATGTGTCCCCTCTTCTTCATGTCTCTTCTTCATCAACATGTGTCCCCTCTTCTTCATGTCTCTTCTTCATCAACATGTGTCCCCTCTTCTTCATGTCTCTTCTTCATAACATGTGTCCCCTCTTCTCATGTCTCTTCTACATCAACATGTGTCCCCTCTTCTTCATGTCTCTTCTTCATCAACATGTGTCCCCTCTTCTTCATGTCTCTTCTACATCAACATGTGTCCCCTCTTCTTCATGTCTCTTCTACATCAACATGTGTCCCTCTTCTTCTTCATGTCTCTTCTACATCAACATGTGTCCCCTCTTCTTCATGTCTCTTCTACATCAACATGTGTCCCCTCTTCTTCATGTCTCTTCTTCATCAACATGTGTCCCCTCTTCTTCATGTCTCTTCTTCATCAACATGTGTCCCCTCTTCTTCATGTCTCTTCTACATCAACATGTGTCCCCTCTTCTATCATGTCTCTTCTTCATCAACATGTGTCCCCTCTTCTTCATGTCCTCTTCTTCATCAACATGTGTCCCCATCTTCTTCATGTCTCTTCTTACATCAAACATGTGTCCCCTCTTCTTCATGTCTCTTCTTCATCAACATGTGTCCCCTCTTCTTCATGTCTCTCTTCTTCATCAACATGTGTCCCCCTCTTCTTCATGTCTCTTCTTCATCACATGTGTCCCTCTTCTTCATGTCTCTTCTTCATCAACATGTGTCCCCTCTTCTTCATGTCTCTTCTTCATCAACATGTGTCCCCTCTTATTAATGTCTCTTCTTCTCTACATCAACATGTGTCCCCTCTTCTTCATGTCTCTTCTTCATCAACATGTGTCCCCTCTCTTCATGTCTCTTCTTCATCAACATGTTGTCCCCTCTTCTTCATGTCTCTTCTTCATCAACATGTGTCCCCTCTTGTTCATGTCTCTTCTACATCAACATGTGTCCCCTCTTCCTCATGTCTCTTCTTCATCAACATGTGTCCCCTCTTCTTCATGTCTCTTCTACATCAACATGTGTCCCCTCTTCTTCATGTCTCTTCTTCATCAACATGTGTCCCCCTCTTCTTCATGTCTCTTCTTCATCAACATGTGTCCCCTCTTTCTTCATGTCTCTTCTCATCAACATGTGTCCCCTCTTCTTCATGTCTCTTCTTCATCAACATGTGTCCCCTCTTCCTCATGTCTCTTCTTCATCAACATGTGTCCCCTCTTCTTCATGTCTCTTCTACATCAACATGTGTCCCCTCTTCTTCATGTCTCTTCTTCATCAACAGGTGTCCCCCTCTTCTTCATGTCTCTTCTTCATCAACATGTGTCCCCTCTTCTTCATGTCTCTTCTTCATCAACATGTGGTCCCCTCTTCTTCATGTCTCTTCTTCATCAACATGTGTCCCCTCTTCTTCATGTCTCTTCTTCATCAACATGTGTCCCCTCTTCTTCATGTCTCTTCTTCATCAACATGTGTCCCCTCTTCTTCATGTCTCTTCTTCATCAACATGTGTCCCCTCTTCTTCATGTCTCTTCTTCATCAACATGTGTCCCCATCTGTGGAAAGAGACTGAAAGTTTCAGGAACAAAGATTCTCTCTCTTTTTGATCCATTTTTATAAAAACCTGTCTGAAAATGAGCTGATCAGATTTTGGCCACTTTGTGATGTCATAACGATGTTTTGTCTTGTGTAACCATTAGCCAATCAGCAACCAAGGTCACCCCCCCCCCCCCCCCTTATCACCTGAATCTCCTCCTAGAGCACCATTGAGTTCTTTGTAACCAAATCTCTCTCAGAGGGGCGTGGGGAGGGGCTCCTTATTTTCATCTAAAGTAACAGACAGAGAATCAGCACTATGTAACTGAGACCTGATGAAGAACAGTATAACAGGGGACCTTTAATACTTCTCTCCCAGCAGGATAAATGGTGTTTTTTGAGTATTAAAGGGTTCAAAACGGTATTCCTGCTCACTGTGTGGTGGCCCCATTAGGAGGACAGAAAGGACAGAAAATGGAAATAATCAATGAAATACCTCAGTTTGAAGTACCTCAAATATATAATCTTTAGTACAGTAGTTCACTTAATGTACTTCACTCAAACCAGTGGAGGATAAATGGTGTTTTTTGAGTATTAAAGGGTTAAAAGCTGTATGTCTGCTCACTGTGTGGTGTTTGACTCTTTGAATTGGATCTGTTTGCCCCCTGCAGCCCAGACTGGTGTACTGCAGCGACGTGCAGGACATCGATGAGTTCTCCACGGTGAAGGGGGTCACTCTGGGTGAGACCGACTGCGAGTTTTACAGCAAGTTCAACACGGGCAGCGTGTCCATCAACTGGCAGAACGAGGTACTTGTACTCTGACGGAGTATCTGCTTTCCAGGACACTTTATACTTCAAACCCCACTGCAGATCAAAAGGGAAATATTCTAATTCACAACATGTATTGGTACTTGTGGGTTATCTGTTATATTGAACCCTAACCCTCCTCTGAAAACAAACAGAAGAAGTGGCGACAGATAACCAACAAGTACTGAAGTAAACAGATATGGTTCTAAACTGTATTGAAGTAAACATGTATTATTTTGAATTGTATTTTAGTGAACATGTATTGTTTGAACTGTTTTAAGTAATCACATATATAGATATTGTATTCTCACTTACAACTCACTGACCCAGAGATCCTGTTACACACACATACACCTCCTCCTACCAGCACACACACACACACATATTCTTTTCAAGGTTCTTTCTGGGCATCAATATATCTGTGCACAATGTTTAGTTATTTAACAGCTTTAGTATTGTTTTAAATAAAGATATTCTCACATAACAGAAGTTTATCAAATATTGCAATCTGTGTAAATTAGACTTACAGTTTGTACAAGAACAGCTTAGTCGTTTAATCACTTATCCAATTAAGAGACACCTTATTGGCATAAGGTGCTAGTGGAGCCTCGCAGCGGCTCAGTTGAGGCTCCCTCCGCGAGGTGAGGCCCCACGCAGTCTGCATGATCGGCCTGTAGGGAGGGACGGCCCTATGAGTACTTCCACTGAGCATCTGAATACCTCCTCCTCTCTGCAGGTGATAGAGACCGGGTGTTTCAAAGAGCTGAATGTTTTCGGCCCTGAAGGATCCAGATCTTCAGACCTGGACTGGACTCAGACTCCCGAGACCCCCAAACGCAGCCTGCTGGACCGCATCTTCCGCAGACACGTGAGGAAACTCTGCAGCAGCAGTCATCTGCATTAATGTCACTGCTACACTGGTGCAGATGTTGGCTACTTTAATCAATACATTATTCTGTAAGCAAGTTGCTTTTTACTGCATTTATCACAGACTCTTTTGGACATTTTTCAGATACATTTTCGTTTTGTTTTTTGGCAAATTCTGTTAAAATGTATATTACCAAACAACTCTCCATAATTCTTTCTATATTTATTGGACGTTTTTCCTACTTTTTAAAAAACAATTTCAGGTATTTGTAGACTTTATACACATATTATTTTGCATCTTAGATGTTTTAACCTCCTTTATGAACTGTTGGCTAGTTTAATCTGCAGCAATGCTTCATATTCGATCAATTCAAAGGTAACTTCTTGTGAGTTTCTCAGAAAAACAGATGCATTTTCCAGATGATCATCGGTACTTTTTAAGTTTCAGTTTAACAAAAGTCATCTGGAGAGGAAGGGGATGCACGTCTGTAATGTGAAAAGCAACTTAAGTAAGATAAGATGGAACTTTATTTATCCCCTTGGGGAAATTCAGGCGTTTATAGCAGCAACAGGATTAGTACAATATTTACCTAATAATTAGAGTTGGGAAGTAGTGGAGTACAAATACTTCGTTACTGTACTTAAGTACATGTTTCTGGTATCAGTACTTTACTCCACTACTTATTTTTCTGACCACTTTTTACTTTGACTTCTTACATTTTTAACACAAATACCTGTACTTTCTACTTCTTACATGTTGAACTCAAATACCTGTACTTTCTGCTTCTTACATGTTGAACACAAATACCTGTACTTTCTACTTCTCACATGTTGAACTCAAATACCTGTACTTTCTACTTCTCACATGTTGAACTCAAATACCTGTACTTTCTACTTCTCACATGTTGAACACAAATACCTGTACTTTCTACTTCTCACATGTTGAACCCAAATACCTGTACTTTCTACTTCTCACATGTTGAACCCAAATACCTGTACTTTCTACTTCTCACATGTTGAACTCAAATACCTGTACTTTCTACTTCTTACATGTTGAACACAAATACCTGTACTTTCTACTTCTTACATGTTGAACACAAATACCTGTACTTTCTACTTCTCACATGTTGAACTCAAATACCTGTACTTTCTACTTCTCACATGTTGAACACAAATACCTGTACTTTCTACTTCTCACATGTTGAACCCAAATACCTGTACTTTCTACTTCTCACATGTTGAACCCAAATACCTGTACTTTCTACTTCTCACATGTTGAACTCAAATACCTGTACTTTCTACTTCTTACATGTTGAACACAAATACCTGTACTTTCTACTTCTCACATGTTGAACTCAAATACCTGTACTTTCTACTTCTCACATGTTGAACCCAAATACCTGTACTTTCTACTTCTCACATGTTGAACCCAAATACCTGTACTTTCTACTTCTCACATTTTGAACACAAATACCTGTACTTTCTACTTCTCACATGTTGAACCCAAATACCTGTACTTTCTACTTCTTACATTTTGAACACAAATACCTGTACTTTCTACTTCTTACATTTTGAACACAAATACCTGTACTTTCTCTACTTCTCACATTTTGAACACAAATACCTGTACTTTCTACTTCTCACATGTTGAACCCAAATACCTGTACTTTCTACTTCTTACATGTTGAACACAAATACCTGTACTTTCTACTTCTCACATGTTGAACCCAAATACCTGTACTTTCTACTTCTCACATGTTGAACCCAATACCTGTACTTTCTACTTCGTACATGTTGAACACAAATACCTGTTACTTTCTACTTCTCACATGTTGAACCCAAATACCTGTACTTTCTACTTCTTACATGTTGAACACAAATACCTGTACTTTCTACTTCTCACATGTTGAACACAAATACCTGTACTTTCTACTTCTCACATGTTGAACACAAATACCTGTACTTTCTACTTCTCACATGTTGAACACAAATACCTGTACTTTCTACTTCTTACATGTTGAACCCAAATACCTGTACTTTCTACTTCTTACATGTTGAACCCAAATACCTGTACTTTCTACTTCTTACATGTTGAACACAAATACCTGTACTTTCTACTTCTCACATGTTGAACACAAATACCTGTACTTCTTCTACTTCTTACATGTTGAACACAAATACCTGTACTTTCTACTTCTTACATGTTGAACCCAAATACCTGTACTTTCTACTTCTCACATGTTGAACACAAATACCTGTACTTTCTACTTCTTACATGTTGAACCCAAATACCTGTACTTTCTACTTCTTACATGTTGAACACAAATACCTGTACTTTCTACTTCTTACATGTTGAACACAAATACCTGTACTTTCTACTCTTACATGTTGAACCCAAATACCTGTACTTTCTACTTCTTACATGTTGAACCCAAATACCTGTACTTTCTACTTCTTACATTTCCCAAACAGGCTGGTTCCTTTAGTTTGAATGTGTGTTTGGTGGCGTGATCATTATTATTTAGAGTCATGGCGTGCCTATTGATTTGAACACGATCCGTGTATCCATCATTTCCTGGTCTTCTCTAAAGAAGAGGGACCAATGAAAACGTTGTCATGTTGCCGTTGTTCAGCATGGAAACATTCATTAGCTAACAATGACATTATTGTTCTATTAATATAAAGGGAGGTCAGGTACTCTTTAAAACAGCTGCTAGTTATGGGTACTTTTTACTGAAGTACATTTCAAAGCCCTCTTTACTTTGACTTGAGTAAAGAAGTTTAGTCAGTACTTTCTACTTTCACCAGAGTATTTTTAAACACGAGTATCTGTACTTCTACTTGAGTAAAGGATGTGTGTACTTCTATTCTACCATCTCTGGTAAAGCTTAAGTACAGGTACCTTGTATGTGTAGTCTCCTCTAAGTGTGTGTATAATGAATCTGAATCTCTCTCAGCACCCTCAGGATGCGTCCGATGACAGCAGACAGGGTTTGAATTCCAATGAGAGCTACATGAAGTCCGGACTGGTGAGCACGTCGATGTGAAGAAGAAACTCAAAGACACTGAAACACAAACACTGGAGCAGAAAACAAACATGAAGGAGAACCTGTTTCCTGTCATTATCTGTCCTTTCTCCCACAAATGCACTATATCAGCACTTGCTTCATTTCTGCCTTCTAAACACATTGTTGTCATTCACTCACATCCTGTTTTAACATTTTAAATCTAATTACTTCAGTAGCAGTAGCACAACAGACTGTATGAAACTACTATGACATTAAAACTGATATCACTATTGCACTGTTTTAGCAGAAAACGTTTAATGTAGTGGTTCCCAAAACCTGTTTTATTCAGATTCTGTGATTTCTTTTATAAAATATTAAACGTTTGTTATTTTTATTTGTGTTTCTATCCAATATTTGACATGTTCACCTCTCTACTTTAAAGAGTCCTCTCCTGCTGATGTTCAGGTGTATATCAGTATGTAGTGTCTCTACTTTAAAGAGTCCTCTCCTGCTGATGTTCAGGTGTATATCAGTATGTAGTGTCTCTACTTTAAAGAGTCCTCTCCTGCTGATGTTCAGGTGTATATCAGTATGTAGTGTCTCTACTTTAAAGAGTCCTCTCCTGCTGATGTTCAGGTGTATATCAGTATGTAGTGTCTCTACTTTAAAGAGTCCTCTCCTGATGATGATCAGGTGTATATCAGTATGTAGTGTCTCTACTTTAAAGAGTCCTCTCCTGCTGATGTTCAGGTGTATATCAGTATGTAGTGTCTCTACTTTAAAGAGTCCTCTCCTGCTGATGTTCAGGTGTATATCAGTATGTAGTGTCTCTACTTTAAAGAGTCCTCTCCTGCTGATGATCAGGTGTATATCAGTATGTAGTGTCTCTACTTTAAAGAGTCCTCTCCTGCTGATGTTTCAGGTGTATATCAGTATGTAGTGTCTCTACTTTAAAGAGTCCTCTCCTGCTGATGATCAGGGTGTATATCAGTATGTAGTGTCTCTACTTTAAAGAGTCCTCTCCTGCTGATGTTCAGGTGTATATCAGTATGTATGTGGTCTCTACTTAAAGAGTCCTCCCTGCTGATGTCAGGTGTATATCAGTATGTAGTGTCTACTTTAAAGAGTCCTCTCCCGCTGATGTTCAGGTGTATATCAGTATGTAGTGTCTCTACTTTAAAGAGTCCTCATCCTGCTGATGTCAGGTGTATATCAGTATGTAGTGCTCTACTTTAAAGAGTCCTCTCCTGCTGATGTCAGGTGTATATCAGTATGTAGTGTCTCTACTTTACAGAGTCTCTCTCCTGCTGATGTCAAGAGTTATATCAGTATAGTAGTGTCTTCTACTGTTAAAGAGTCCTCTCTGCTGATGTTCAGGTGTATATCAGTATGTAGTGTCCTCTACTTTAATAGAGTCCTCTCCTGCTGATGTTCAGGTGTATATCAGTATGTAGTGTCTCTACTTTAAGAGTCCTCTCCTGCTGATGTTCAGGTGTTATTCAGTATGTAGTGTCTCTACTTTAAAGAGTCCTCTCCTGCTGATGTTCAGGGTGTATATCGTTGTAGTGTCTCTACTTTAGAGTCCTCTCCGCTGATGTGTCAGGTGTAGATAGTAGGTGTGTCTCTACTTTAAAGAGTCCTCTCCTGCTGATGTCCAGGTGTATATCAGTATGTAGTGTCTCTACTTTAAAGAGTCCTCTCCTGCTGATGTTCAGGTGTATATCAGTATGTAGCGTCTCTACTTTAAAGAGTCCTCTCCTGACTCCTGCTGATGTTCAGGTGTATATCAGTATGTAGTGTCTCTACTTTAAAGAGTCCTCTCCTGCTGATGTTCAGGTGTATATCAGTATGTAGTGTCCCTACTTTAAAGAGTTCTCTCCTGCTGATGTTCAGGTGTTTATCAGTATGTAGTGTCTCTACTTTAAAGAGTCCTCCTCAAAAATAAGTGTAAGTTTCAAGCAGAAATATCAAATGTTCAATGTTTACAACCCAAGAATGTCAGGAGTTCAACTTTGTTCATGTAGCATTTATTTTTTATTTATTCAACCCAGAGTATAAAACAGAGAATAATTGACACACATTGTAAAACAAATAAAATCAGACTCAATACACAAACAATGTTTCTGCAGATGGAGTTAGGCTGCAGAGAAACATGACATTATAACTTCAAAAAATACAGATTTGAAAGGAAAGCACCAGAAATAATGTGTCAGATGTTCGTAAAGGAATGTCAGCTGATCATATGCAGCCAATAAGAAATGAGCTTGGTGACATCACAGCATATTTATCCACTTTCTGTCTTGGAGTGGAAGTCAGCTTCTTTGAGGAGCGACAGTTCCCTGGTGCTTTTTATTTTACCGTCTGAAGGTGGACCATGGGGGGGGACCATGGGGGGAGGGGGGGCAAGGTGTGTGTGTGTGTGTTGATTTCTTTCATCCCTCCCACGGGGGGGAACGCCGTCCGTCCACATCCGTCTCCACGTGATACAACATGTCCGCCAGCGTGTGCTCCGTCACCGCGCCCCAGCCCATATCACTCATCTGAGGGAGGAGGAGACGTGATTCATGAATGAATGCAGAATAAAGATTATCTGGGAAATAAAAATGTTATTAAATGCCTTCAAATTGAACATATTCAGGGGGTTATTCAATTGAATATAATATAATAATCAGGGGTGCACATAACTTTCTTAGTGAGTTACTCAAATGAGTACCAGGAGACAATGTTTGGTACTCAGGGCTGCCCACGCAAGGTTCAGCCCCTCTGTTTCGCGAGCGTTGGCCGGGGGGGGGGGATGTCGGTTTGGGTGTGGTATTGAAACGTCGACGGGGTGGAGGTGGGTGCTAGTGGAGCACGCGCCGGACAAGTGACGGTACGCAAATGCGCTCAGTGACACAAGTGACGGTACGCAAATGCGCTCAGTGACACAAGTGACGGTACGCAAATGCACTCAGTGAGACAAGTGACGGTACGCAAATGCGCTCAGTGAGACAAGTGACGGTACGCAAATGCGCTCAGTGACACAAGTGGCGGTACGCAAATGCACTCAGTGAGACAAGTGGCGGTACGCAAATGCGCTCAGTGAGACAAGTGACGGTACGCAAATGCGCTCAGTGACACAAGTGACGGTACGCAAATGCGCTCAGTGAGACAAGTGACGGTACGCAAATGCGCTCAGTGACACAAGTGACGGTACGCAAATGCGCTCAGTGACACAAGTGACGGTACGCAAATGCGCTCAGTGACACAAGTGACGGTACGCAAATGCGCTCAGTGACCACAAGTGACGGTACGCAAAATGCGCTCAGTGACACAAGTGACGGTACGCAAATGCGCTCAGTGACACAAGTGACGGTACGCAAATGCGCTCAGTGACACAAGTGACGGTACGCAAATGCGCTTAGTGACACAAATGCACTTAGTGACACAAGTGACGGTCCGCAAATGCGCTTAGTGACACAAGTGACGGTACGCAAATGCGCTTAGTGACACAAGTGACGGTACGCAAATGCGCTTAGTGACACAAGTGACGGTACGCAAATGCGCTCAGTGACACAAGTGCGGACGCATACGCATGCGCTCAGTGAGACAAGTGACGGTACGCAAATGCGCTCAGTGACACAAGTGACGGTACGCAAATGCGCTCAGTGACACAAGTGACGGTACGCAAATGCGCTTAGTGACACAAATGCACTTAGTGACACAAGTGACGGTCCGCAAATGCGCTTAGTGACACAAGTGACGGTACGCAAATGCGCTTAGTGACACAAGTGACGGTACGCAAATGCGCTCAGTGACACAAGTGACGGTACGCAAATGCGCTCAGTGAGACAAGTGACGGTACGCAAATGCGCTTAGTGACACAAGTGACGGTCCGCAAATGCGCTTAGTGACACAAGTGACGGTACGCAAATGCGCTTAGTGACACAAGTGACGGTACGCATTTCAGATGTTTGCCGCGCATGCGTACCAGTTATGTGCACCCCTGATCATAATGTTGTATTTATTGAGTGTAGGTTATTCAAACCCTTACTCACACATTACTAAATTAAATTATGATGGAGGAGAAATAATAATTACGGAAATACAATTGTATATTACCTGTGAATAAAAATGATATTAAATGCTTTAAAAATTGACATATTGAGGGTTTTTCAATTGAATATAATATAATAATGTCATATTTATTGAGCGTAGGTTATTCAAACCCTTACTCATTCATTATAACATTTATCAGTTATAGAGAGAGAGAGAGAGAGAGAGAGAGGAGAGAGAGAGAGAGAGAGAGAGAGAGAGAGAGAGAGAGAGAGAGAGAGAGCGAGAAGAGAGAGAGAATAGCTAGATCGATTACTCGATCAGAAGTAGAATCCTCACTTGACTTCATGACTCCACACGGTAGCGATCTTTTATACGTCATGTTCTCTGCACAAACTAGATATCATATGAAGCGGAGAGTCCACAGATTCTGTTGGTAATAAGTTTCATCACTATGCGATCAAAACTCACTCTTAACCCTGTGTTCTAGTATGATAAATAAAAGACATTGTACCTTGAAAATCAATGCATTCTAATAGCGGGTACATTTTACCCGTTGGCGTTTTTTTTTCCTAAAACCTTTCTCTACTTAGTATGTGTACTTTTGTTTTAAATACACACAATTATTCTTACATACAGTAGGAACAATATTTGATCTATGATAATATTTAAATCACGTTTGTTGTTATTTAATCCAACATCGCCATCTACTGGAAAATAAAGCCTGTTACATTTCTAAAACTAAAGATTTGACGTTCTTTATTACCAGGAAATATCGTTCCAGCGCGGAAGTTCTTACAGGATATTGTTTTAAAGTTAGTTTTACTGTATGACAATATTTTATAAACTCACCGGCTGGTACTTGAGGTCCTTCGGAGGGTGTTTGAAATTCGGCCCGAAGTTAACGGACACCTGCAGGGAGAAGGTAACGTTTAGCACAGGAACAGATCGTAACAAAGCAGAAGGACTCGTGTATAACGTGTTGAATGTGATCTTTAAGTACTGACCGTGCAGCTCTTGTAGAGTGAGATGGCCGGAAAGTACATGCCTTCAAACAGGTTCTCAAAGGCAACACCTTGACTCACTCCGTTTTTAAAGAACACCATCTGGAAAACAGGAAACAACCGGTTAAAGGAAACATTTTTTAAGATTGTAATCATTATTCACAAAAACATTACACAACTTCTAGACCTAGGATATATGATAAAAAGCCTTACCTTCAATAAACACATTAGTAACACAACATTGAAGAGGTTCTCTCACCTTGCTGGGGCTCATTGACTTCAGGCTTTTCTCTGCTTTGTCAACATAGTCCTTCTCCTCAAAGTACAGGTAGCTCTTGAACTTGATAAGAGCCTGAAAAGAGAGAAAGTCAGAATTACACCATGTGGGGAGTCAGTGTAGATCTATGTGTGTACATTTTCACAAGTTTTCACACACATTACAGTCAAATCAAGTGGTTAGAAAAGTGGCAAAATAACTACAGGGTATATGCAGGAATCCTGAAGTCACATGTAAGACCTTTTAAGACCTTTTTTAAGACCCTTTCCATACATTTTAAGACCTCATCGCCACTTGGAGTTCTAACCGGTTACCTTGGTGACACACTTTACCTCACATTGACTATATTCAGTATTGATTGTCCTTCCTCCTTATCTTCCAACCATTTGCGATATTTTTGGAACTTTAAGTATTTTTGGATCTTTAAGTATTTTTGGAACTTTAAGTATATTTGGAACTTTAAGTATTTTTGGATCTTTAAGTATTTTTGGAACTTTAAGTATTTTTGGAATTTTAAGTATTTTTGGAACTTTAAGTATTTTTGGAATTTACGGTATTTTTGGAACTTAAAGTATTTTTTGAACTTTAAGTATTTTTTGAACTTTAAATATTTTTGGATCTTTAAGTATATTTGGAACTTTAAGTATTTTTGGATCTTTGGACCCTTTCCACTTGGAATTCTAACCGGTTACCTTGGCGACACACTTTACCTCACATTGACTATACACAGTATTGATTGTCCTTCCTCCTTATCTTCCAACCATTTGGACGCAGACTTGCATTTCCCCATAACGATGTTGTTTAACAACACCGGCGTAAACGGAGCTTCGCGTGCTATCAAGCAGTGAGCGTGCGATGTCCTGTTCAGATGACGTCTGAACGTCAGTCAGTGAAGGAGACAGTGTGTCCTCACCTTGTCCTTGTAGGTGTCGGGCAGAGCCTTGGCGGTCTCCGTGCCGTCCGGTAACTCGATGAAGAATCCCAGCGTGTCTCCCTGACCGAAGCCAGAGGAAAAACTCTTTCCGATGGACTGGTGGAAGCGAGTTCCCTTCTTACTGCGCCACGAGTAGCTGAACTTATCGTAGCCCAGAGGCGCCTGCAGGTTACCTACGACACGAGGAAAGAAAGGGGATGTCAAAAATACTTTCTCCAAGCCCTCTCTATGCTTTGGAATACATTGGTGTGTTGTTTTTAGGTAGCATCGTTGTTTAGCTACACCTATCGAACCCTCGGGGGCATTTCTTTAAATCAAATTCAATTAAAATGAGCAGAACTATCTCAGGTTTCTCTAAAATGAGCTTGTAAAGACACATTTTGGCCCTAAAGCTGCAAAGTTAGTAAGATATTTGAATGCTTTTTCAAATATCTCTTGTGGAAACCTATTTTAACTCGTGTGGATGATGTGCAATTGTTTCAAGCATCCTCTGCAAAGCCCTGTAGACATGCACTGTGATTTCTGAGTTAACTGCATCTCCACTGACCGAGGGGTTGGGACCACCCGAGCCTCGCGGCCGTCTCTGAAGGCATTTCATCCACCGTCACCTCGAAGAACCAGGACCCTCTCCGGACCCCGTGAGACGCTCGCACCATCGAGTAGCCTTTCTCCCCCGTGACCGTCAGGCGGTCGTCAGAGATCTTCAGCTGAGGCGCTGAAACAACAACAAAGGTTTGTTTTATAATATATAAAAATGCACCTGGTGATAATGTATATATTGGAGAGGCGGTGGTGGGATTAGGCATATATTTTTTTACCAGGGTGAAACAAGCATGCCGTAGGAAAGCAGGGTATATGCAGGAATCCTGAAGTCACATGTAAAACCTTTTAAGACCTTTTTTAAGACCCTTTCCATACATTTTAAGACCTCATCGCCACTTGGAGTTTTAACCGGTTACCTTGGCGACACACTTTACCTAACTTTGACTATATACAGTATTGATTGTCCTTCCTCCTTATCTTCCAACCATTTGCGATATTTTTGGAACTTTAAGTATTTTTGGATCTTTAAGTATTTTTGGAACTTTAAGTATATTTGGAATTTACGGTATTTTTGGAACTTTAAGTATTTTTGGATCTTTAAGTATTTTTTGAATTTACGGTATTTTTGGAACTTTAAGTATTTTTGGAATTTTAAGTATATTTGGAACTTTAAGTATTTTTGGAATTTACGATATTTTTGGAACTTTAAGTATTTTTGGAATTTACGGTATTTTTAGAACTTTAAGTATATTTGGAACTTTACGGTATTTTTGGAACTTTAAGTATATTTGGATCTTTAAGTATTTTTGGATCTTTGGACCCTTTCCACTTGGAGTTCTAACCGGTTACCTTGGCGACACACTTTACCTCACATTAACTATATACAGTATTGATTGTCCTTCCTCCTTATCTTCCAACCATTTGGACGCAGACTTGCATTTCCCCATAACGATGTTGCTTAGCAACCGGCGTAAACGGACCTTCGCGCGCTATCAAGCAGTGAGCGTGCGATGTCCTGTTCAGATGACGTCAAATCCAACGGGATGCCATAAATAAACTACACAGAATCACACTACACACCTACGCAATGATTACATTCAGGCAGACTGTAGAATACAACCTCTTTGGACACCTGGAAAGGCAATTATTGGAAACGTGTTCATTTTACTTTTGGATGACATTGAATCAACAAATAAATGTCTGGACTTGGATCATTCCCGAGTAAGATTCTCTAGCTCGGGCCTCAGTCAGACATATTTTTCGAGTTCATTTTCAGTTTTATTTCTTTAGGTAATTTCTACAATTATTATTATATTATTATTTCTTTAAATACATTTTTCTATACGTCTATTATACACATGGATATTTTTCGATTTATTTATTTATTTTTGTATATTTTCGCTCAGTTTTCTTTATCTGTAGATACAGCTAAATGAAAATTGGAAAAAAGATGTGGACAAAAGTGTCAATATGTTGTACAATCTAACCGAAACAGAAACAACCCAGTGTCCTGTCCACACGGCCATGTGCTTTTTGTTTTGTTTTATTGTTTTATTTTTTATTTAAAGTGGACCTATCATGCTATATTTGAATAATATAGTGTAGGACCATACTATATAGGCATATTTAGACTTTTTTTTGTTCAAAATACCAAACAGATTTAGCCATGCCTCATTTTGCTCAATTTGACATTTTTAGCTCTGTTTTAGCAAGGGCCTTGATTCTGTGAGAACAGCACCACCTACAGGCCTGGCATATGTACTACAGCGTCTCCAGCGCTTTTGAACGGCAATGGCCGTGGCTGTCTCCTCCTGATTGTGGAGTTGGCCCAATAGCCGTAGCGCCACCGTCCTGACGTCAGGACAGTGTTCAGAATCTGGATCAGTTTTTATCAGATCCGTTGGCAGCCCCTTTTTTAGAGATTTGGGTATGGAGGAAAATAGAGAGGGTTTGTGTTTTCTGACACTTGGTGAGTTCCCTGGAACACCGGGGACACATATTCATGTAGAAAAGACGTACAAAAGTGCATTTTGCATGATAGGTCCCCTTTAAGTATTCCAGTAATGTATGTTGCATGTTTTTATTTGATTGTATTTACTTTAAAATGAAATGTGTCTTTAGGTGGACAAACAAAATCTATCCAGGGACTACAGATGAAAAATAGCCTCTTGGCTAACTCTGGCACATTGACAGAAATGTTGATTAATGTGCGCTCTAACCCGAACACCGTCCCTGTTACATAAATACAAATAAATATATATATTTTTTAAATGAAGTAAAAAAATAATAATCACTCAATGGTGTCTAAAAATAAAATAATAAATAGTGCAGTTAGTCTGTGGGTTACCTCTGTCGTGTAAGGCGAGCAGAACCCTCTCGTACAGACAGGCCCGGTACAGATCTCCAGGGATGGGTTTCCCCGCCCAGCAGTCCAGCTCCAGTTTCTCCGGGTCCGGAGCGTGAGGATCCGGTTCTGCCAGGATGTACCGGTACCCGTCTTTATTAAAGGGATGCTCCAGGGGTAGCCATGGGGGGGGAGACGCTGCGCTGAGAAGAGGGGGTCGCTGAGAAGAGGAGGAGGAGGAGGAGGAGGAGGAGGAGGAGGAGGGAGGAGGAGAGGTTTGTTTTTGTTTAATTTAAGGCTCTAGTGTGATATGTCACTTTGAGTTTTCTTTACTCAAATGAAAAGTGCGCTGAATAAAAGTCTTTGAATTTAAAATAAATAATAAAACTAATGAAAAAAACACATAAATAAATGAAAGAGTGAATTAATAAAAGTCATATTTTGACTTAAATAATTGATGAATCAAAAGTTATTCATCATGCAGACAGTGAGACTGCAGTGTCTGTGTGTGTGTGTCTGTCTGTCTGTCTGTCTGTCTGTCTGTCTGTCTGTCTGTCTGTCTGTCTGTGTCTGTCTGTCTGTCTGTCTGTGTGTCTCTGTCTCTGTCTGTCTGTCTGTCTGTCTGTGTCTGTCTGTCTGTGTGTGTCTGTCTGTGTGTCTCTGTGTCTGTCTGTCTGTGTGTCTCTGTGTCTGTCTGTCTGTGTGTGTGTCTGTGTGTCTGTCTGTGTGTGTGTCTCTGTCTCTCTCTGTCTGTCTGTCTGTCTGTCTGTCTCTGTGTCTGTCTGTCTCTGTGCGTGTCTGTCTGTCTCTGTGTGTGTGTGTCTGTCTCTGTGTGTGTGTGTCTGTCTGTCTGTGTGTGT
>NW_022987822.1:132167-184425 GCF_902827165.1 Trematomus bernacchii | reverse complement strand
TGTTATCCATGTTGTAATCATGTGTTATCCATGTTGTGCTTTGTGTGTTATCCATGTTGTGCTTTGTGTGTTATCCATGTTGTAATCATGTGTTATCCATGTTGTGCTTTGTGTGTTATCCATGTTGTGCTTTGTGTGGTATCCATGTTGTGCTTTGTGTGTTATCCATGTTGTGCTTTGTGTGTTATCCATGTTGTAATCATGTGGTATCCATGTTGTGCTTTGTGTGGTATCCATGTTGTGCTTTGGTGTTATCCATGTTGTGCTTTGTGTGTTATCCATGTTGTGCTTTGTGTGTTATCCATGTTGTGCTTGTGTGTATCCATGTTGTGCTTTGTGTGTATCCATGTTGAATCATGTGTTATCCATGTTGTGCTTTGTGTGGTATCCATGTTGTGCTTTGTGTGTTATCCATGTTGTAATCATGTGTTATCCATGTTGTGCTTTGTGTGGTATCCATGTTGTGCTTTGTGTGTTATCCATGTTGTAATCTGTGTTATCCATGTTGTGCTTTGTGTGTTATCCATGTTGTGCTTTGTGTGTTATCCATGTTGTGCTTTGTGTGTTATCCATGTTGTAATCATGTGTTATCCATGTTGTGCTTTGTGTGTTATCCATGTTGTAATCATGTGTTATCCATGTTGTGCTTTGTGTGTTATCCATGTTGTGCTTTGTGTGTTATCCATGTTGTGCTTGTGTGTTATCCATGTTGTGCTTTGTGTGTTATCCATGTTGTAATCATGTGTTATCCATGTTGTGCTTTGTGTGTTATCCATGTTGTGCTTTGTGTGGTATCCATGTTGTAATCATGTGTTATCCATGTTGTGCTTTGTGTGTTATCCATGTTGTGCTTTGTGTGTTATCCATGTTGTAATCATGTGTTATCCATGTTGTGCTTTGTGTGGTATCCATGTTGTAATCATGTGTTATCCATGTTGTGCTTTGTGTGTTATCCATGTTGTAATCATGTGTTATCCATGTTGTGCTTTGTGTGTTATCCATGTTGTAATCATGTGTTATCCATGTTGTGCTTTGTGTGTTATCCATGTTGTGCTTTGTGTGTTATCCATGTTGTAATCATGTGTTATCCATGTTGTGCTTTGTGTGTTATCCATGTTGTGCTTTGTGTGTTATCCATGTTGTGCTTTGTGTGTTATCCATGTTGTGCTTTGTGTGTTATCCATGTTGTGCTTTGTGTGTTATCCATGTTGTAATCATGGATCCATGTTGTGCTTTGTGTGTTATCCATGTTGTGCTTTGTGTGTTATCCATGTTGTGCTTTGTGTGTTATCCATGTTGTAATCATGTGTTATCCATGTTGTGCTTTGTGTGGTATCCATGTTGTGCTTTGTGTGTTATCCATGTTGTGCTTTGTGTGTTATCCATGTTGTGCTTTGTGTGTTATCCATGTTGTGCTTTGTGTGTTATCCATGTTGTAATCATGTGTTATCCATGTTGTGCTTTGTGTGGTATCCATGTGTGTTTGTGTGTTATCCAGGTGTGTGTGTGTTTTGTTATCCCAGGTGTGTGGTTTGTGTGTATCCCACCCAGGGTGTGTGTTTGTTATCCCTGGTGTGTGTGTGTTATCCAGGTGTGTGGTGTTATCCCGGTGTGTGTGTGTGTGTTATCCCTGGTGTGTGTGTGTGTGTTATCCATGTTGTGCTTTGTGTGTTATCCATGTTGTAATCATGTGTTATCCATGTTGTGCTTTGTGTGGTATCCATGTTGTGCTTTGTGTGTTATCCATGTTGTGCTTTGTGTGTTATCCATGTTGTAATCATGTGGTATCCATGTTGTGCTTTGTGTGGTATCCATGTTGTGCTTTGTGTGTTATCCATGTTGTGCTTTGTGTGTTATCCATGTTGTGCTTTGTGTGTTATCCATGTTGTGCTTTGTGTGTTATCCATGTTGTGCTTTGTGTGTTATCCATGTTGTGCTTTGTGTGTTATCCATGTTGTGCTTTGTGTGGTATCCATGTTGTGCTTTGTGTGGTATCCATGTTGTGCTTTGTGTGGTATCCATGTTGTGCTTTGTGTGTTATCCATGTTGTGCTTTGTGTGTTATCCATGTTGTAATCATGTGGTATCCATGTTGTGCTTTGTGTGGTATCCATGTTGTGCTTTGTGTGGTATCCATGTTGTGCTTTGTGTGTTATCCATGTTGTGCTTTGTGTGTTATCCATGTTGTAATCATGTGTTATCCATGTTGTGCTTTGTGTGTTATCCATGTTGTGCTTTGTGTGTTATCCATGTTGTGCTTTGTGTGGTATCCATGTTGTGCTTTGTGTGTTATCCATGTTGTAATCATGTGGTATCCATGTTGTGCTTTGTGTGTTATCCATGTTGTAATCATGTGTTATCCATGTTGTGCTTTGTGTGGTATCCATGTTGTGCTTTGTGTGTTATCCATGTTGTAATCATGTTTATCCATGTTGTGCTTTGTGTGTTATCCATGTTGTGCTTTGTGTGTTATCCATGTTGTGCTTTGTGTGTTATCCATGTTGTAATCATGTGGTATCCATGTTGTGCTTTGTGTGTTATCCATGTTGTGCTTTGTGTGTTATCCATGTTGTAATCATGTGTTATCCATGTTGTGCTTTGTGTGGTATCCATGTTGTGCTTTGTGTGTTATCCATGTTGTAATCATGTGTTATCCATGTTGTGCTTTGTGTGTTATCCATGTTGTAATCTGTGTTATCCATGTTGTGCTTTGTGTGGTATCCATGTTGTGCTTTGTGTGTTATCCATGTTGTAATCATGTGTTATCCATGTTGTGCTTTGTGTGTTATCCATGTTGTGCTTGTGTGGTATCCATGTTGTGCTTTGTGTGTTCCATGTTGTGCTTTGTGTGTTATCCATGTTGTGCTTTGTGGTATCCATGTTGTGCTTTGTGTGTTATCCATGTTGTGCTTGTGTGTTATCCATGTTGTGCTTTGTGTGTTATCCATGTTTAATCATGTGTTTCCATGTTGTGCTTTGTGTTTCCATGTTGTGCTTTGTGTGGTATCCATGTTGTGCTTTGTGTGTTATCCATGTTGTGCTTTGTGTGTTATCCATGTTGTGCTTTGTGTGGTATCCATGTTGTGCTTTGTGTGTTATCCATGTTGTGCTTTGTGTGTTATCCATGTTGTGCTTTGTGTGTTATCCATGTTGTAATCATGTGTTATCCATGTTGTGCTTTGTGTGGTATCCATGTTGTGCTTTGTGTGTTATCCATGTTGTGCTTTGTGTGTTATCCATGTTGTGCTTTGTGTGGTATCCATGTTGTGCTTTGTGTGTTATCCATGTTGTAATCATGTGTTATCCATGTTGTGCTTTGTGTGTTATCCATGTTGTGCTTTGTGTGTTATCCATGTTGTAATCATGTGTTATCCATGTTGTGCTTTGTGTGTTATCCATGTTGTGCTTTGTGTGTTATCCATGTTGTGCTTTGTGTTATCCATGTTGTAATCATGTGTTATCCATGTTGTGCTTTGTGTGGTATCCATGTTGTGCTTTGTGTGTTATCCATGTTGTGCTTTGTGTGTTATCCATGTTGTGCTTTGTGTGTTATCCATGTTGTGCTTTGTGTGGTATCCATGTTGTAATCATGTGTTATCCATGTTGTGCTTTGTGTTATCCATGTTGTGCTTTGTGTGTTATCCATGTTGTAATCATGTGTTATCCATTTGTGCTTGTGTGTTATCCATGTTGTGCTTTGTGTGTTATCCATGTTGTAATCATGTGTTATCCATGTTGTGCTTTGTGTGTTATCCATGTTGTGCTTTGTGTGTTATCCATGTTGTAATCATGTGTTATCCATGTTGTGCTTTGTGTGTTATCCATGTTGTGCTTTGTGTGTTATCCATGTTGTGCTTTGTGTGTTATCCATGTTGTAATCATGTGTTATCCATGTTGTGCTTTGTGTGTTATCCATGTTGTGCTTTGTGTGTTATCCATGTTGTGCTTTGTGTGTTATCCATGTTGTGCTTTGGGTGTTATCCATGTTGTGCTTTGTGTGTTATCCATGTTGTGCTTTGTGTGTTATCCATGTTGTGCTTTGTGTGTTATCCATGTTGTGCTTTGTGTGGTATCCATGTTGTGCTTTGTGTGTTATCCATGTTGTGCTTTGTGTGTTATCCATGTTGTAATCATGTGGTATCCATGTTGTGCTTTGTGTGGTATCCATGTTGTGCTTTGTGTGTTATCCATGTTGTAATCATGTGTCCATGTTTGTGCTTTGTTTGTTATCCATGTTGTAATCATGTGTTATCCATGTTGTGCTTTGTGTGTTATCCATGTTGTGCTTTGTGTGTTATCCATGTTGTGCTTTGTGTGTTATCCATGTTGTAATCATGTGTTATCCATGTTGTGCTTTGTGTGTTATCCATGTTGTTTCATGTGTTTCTGTACCTGTTGCAAGAAGAGTGCTGTCTAAATAAAGCTTATTATTATTGAGTAAATGTTCACCGCTGATAAATGATGACAGCTGTTAAAGGTTTGTGAGAGACTTTATTTGAGTTACTCAGAGTCAGTCAGGTAGTGACAGGAAGAGAAACATTATATGTGTCATGTTACATTATATGTGTCATGTTACATTATATGTAATAATGTTACATTACATTTAATCATGTTATATTACATGTAATCATGTTATATCTGGGATGAGAACTGCAGGACGCTCCAGATCAGATCATGGAAAAGTTGATCCACTGCAGGAAGAGACAGGAAGTGAGGTCACACATCAGACATGCTACTTGGGGAATAATGGATTACTGATCAGGTGACTGCATAAAATAAGTAATTAAGACTACTGCTACATTACCAGCAGGATACTGAGTTGTTGGAATAAAGATGTTATAGGTACTGAATACATTTTTTCTTTATGGTTTATACTTTATTTTAAACACATTTCTTTTTAGCAAGTATTGTGTTAAACTTAAACAGCATTGGTCATCTATTACTGTTTCTACATTTCTGATATGAAACATCTGATGTTACACTTCAGTAAAAGTCTTATGTTATTTATTTTCTGCTTTGTATTTGCGTTGCAATTGATACTGAGGTCAAAAGGAACGGGAAGTAATCAGATTACTTTTATGTTGTGATACTCAGATTACTTATTTTGTAACTAGTTATGTAATGGATTACATTGATAAGAAAGATAACTAGACATGCATCAGACAAGCACATGACGAAAACATGCATTATTCCAGTTAGTCAGCATAACTGACGATCTTTTCCATTATATAATAATGCAATGGGTCGTATCTTGGTTCTTGAGACTCTGAATGTGTGTTTTAACTTAAAAAGGTTATTAAAGGGTTACTTCCTCACCGCGTTGAAGTCGAGCTCGATGGATCCGCTCTCGTGAGGATCGAGCTTCTTGAAGATCTCTGAGGAGGAAAACCAACGTCAGCTAGTCTTATCTTCACCGTCAGTTTGTGTTCATATTTAATAATTTAAACTCATTTAAAATACTAAAGTAATGTACAAGTATCTCAAAATAGTACTTAAGTACAGTACCTTAGTAAATGTACTTAGTTACTTTACACCCCTGTTGGTCACTAACTGACTAGTCAGTTAGTGACCAACAGGGGTGTAAAGAAACTATTCACAAAAAGCTTCAGAAACAAACGCTCCTCGGTCATCACTTATCGGTCCTCCGGCACAAATAAGCGCCATGGAACGCTCATTAAGATGGTGAACAAAAATCAACTTCCAGTGGGAGCGTGGACCGAGGAAATGACGAAAAAGAGACATGAGACGCAGCCTCGGAGAGACACCTGAACAGTTAGCTTCCCATGTTAGCTCCCTCTGTTAGCTTCCCCTGTTAGCTTCCCCTGTTAGCTCCCTCTGTTAGCGCCCTCTGTAAGCTTCCCCTGTTAGCTCCCTCTGTTAGCTTCCCCTGTTAGCTTCCCCTGTTACCTCCCTCTGTTAGCTCCCTCTGTTAGCTTCCCCTGTTAGCTTCCCCTGTTAGCTCCCTCTGTTAGCTCCCTCTGTAAGCTCCCTCTGTAAGCTTCCCCTGTTAGCTTCCCCTCTTAGCTTCCCCTGTTAGCTTCCCCTGTTAGCTCCCTCTGTTAGCTCCCTCTGTTAGCTCCCTCTGTTAGCTTCCCCTGTTAGCTTCCCCTGTTAGCTCCCTCTGTTAGCTCCCTCTGTTAGCTTCCCCTGTTAGCTCCCTCTGTTAGCTTCCCCTGTTAGCTCCCTCTGTTAGCTTCCCCTGTTAGCTTCCCCTGTTAGCTCCCCTCTGTTAGCTCCCTCTGTAAGCTTCCCCTGTTAGCTCCCTCTGTTAGCTTCACCTGTTAGCTCCCTCTGTTAGCTTCCCCTGTTAGCTTCCCCTGTTAGCTCCCTCTGTTAGCTCCCTCTGTTAGCTCCCTCTGTTAGCTCCCTCTGTAAGCTTCCCCTGTTAGCTCCCTCTGTTAGCTTCACCTGTTAGCTCCTCTGTTAGCTTCCCCTGTTAGCTTCCCCTGTTAGCTTCCCCTGTTAGCTTCCCCTGTTAGCTCCCCCTGTTAGCTCCCTCTGTTAGCTTCCCCTGTTAGCTTCCCCTGTTAGCTCCCTCTGTTAGCTCCCTCTGTAAGCTTCCCCTGTTAGCTCCCTCTGTTAGCTTCACCTGTTAGCTCCCTCTGTTAGCTTCCCCTGTTAGCTTCCCCTGTTAGCTCCCTCTGTTAGCTCCCTCTGTTAGCTCCCTCTGTTAGCTCCCTCTGTAAGCTTCCCCTGTTAGCTCCCTCTGTTAGCTTCACCTGTTAGCTCCCTCTGTTAGCTTCCCCTGTTAGCTTCCCCTGTTAGCTCCCTCTGTTAGCTCCCTCTGTAAGCTTCCCCTGTAGCTCCCTCTGTTAGCTTCCCCTGTTAGCTTCCCCTGTTAGCTTCCCCTGTTAGCTCCCTCTGTTAGCTCCCTCCGTAAGCTTCCCCTGTTAGCTCCCTCTGTTAGCTCCCTCTGTTAGCTTCACCTGTTAGCTTCCCCTGTTAGCTCCCTCTGTTAGCTCCCTCCGTTAGCTTCCCCTGTTTAGTTTTCCCCTCTTCGTTCCCTGTTAGCTTCCCCTGTTACCTCCCTCTGTTAGCTCCTTCTGTTAGCTTCCCCTGTAGCTTCCCCTGTTAGCTCCCTCTGTAGCTCCCTTCTGTTAGCTTCCCCTGTTAGCTTCCTATGTTAGCTTCCCTGTTAGCTCTCTTCTGTTAGCTCCCTCACGTTAGCATTCCTCTGTTAGCTCTCTCTGTTAGCTTCCCTGGTAGCTCCCTCTGTTAGCTTCCCCTAACTCTGTTAGCGTAAGACTCACTGAACATCATCTCCAGCCTCATCAGGCAGCCCACAAAGTTGTCGAAGTCGATGGTCATGTCGGGGTCGGAGTAGCGGGCCACCAGCAGCTGGTAGATGGTGTTGTTGAGGGTGAAACCTGGAGAGAGAGCTTCATCATTATCAACTTCGTCATGCTAACACTTCAGCCACTAACCCCCGAGACTAACCTCTGAGACTCATCTTGGTGCAAAGTTGCACACAACACTCCAACCCAGTCTCACGGCCTTTCGTGTATATAATCACGACATTTAATCTATTGTATTCGTGTTCACCAACACGATTTTCCCCTTTTTTCGTGTCACACAGAACCGATTCTTAAAAGCAATGTATTTCTATTGGTAGTTATATTTCGTGCCTGCAACACGTTGTTTTTGACCGGTCGGGTCTTGGAAGACCAGAAGCTGTGTTGGTTCATAAAAACATGTTCTTACTCAATATCAAGCCACGATTATTGTTTTTATTTTAAATCGTATAATGTCGGACTTTCTTTGCCGGTCCGCGAGGAAATAAATATGAGCCTCGGAATACTGAAATCTGTATTTTTCAAATCTTTTTTTCCTTCTAATTGTTATTCTTTTCTAAATAACACACTGTTATTTACTCAACAATAACACACAATTATCCTTGTTTTTATTTATTTTGTTTAATTCTATAATCTCTGGCTTTTTGGTCGTCCGTCAGGAACTGAATTTCAAAATAAAGTCACCGGAAACAGACGTAGGCCTACAAGGGACATTTCGAGCATCATTGCGATACACACCACACACCCACTGAACTGATTACCCAAGATCCTCAGCTTGAAGCTCAGTGATTGGATGTTTTAGCCGCAATGCTCGTTGGGATATGGTGTTTATGCGATATGAAATCCAAAAAACATTTCGGAGTTTAGGATGGCCGAAGACACTACACTACCCATAATCCTCAGCTATCGTTTGGGACTACAGCCCTGTTGCTTGACAAACCCTGTGATTAATCTTCAAGCTCTGTGATTGGATGTTGGAGTGGCAGTGTGCTAAGGTTACGCCGAGCGTCAGACAACTCTTTGAAATGGAATGAAACCCACGGCAGACTATCCAAAACTGGACTCGAACGGGTCCAGCCCCCCCCCCCCTCCCCCAGAACTACACATGCTGGCTATTGTGTTTCGCAACATGTTCTATGGCACGTCTCTACTGGGAATTGTAGTTTTAAAAGACGTTTTTCCCACAATTAGAAGTTGCCAGTATTAAACTGTGTACATCCCTGGAGGTTTAGGGGATATGAAACACATTGGAGTTATCAAATTTAAAACATATAATTAATAAATGGGTGAAAATGGCTTGTGTCCATAATGGGCAGCATTAATATATACCCACATGACAGCTCATTGTTACTTTGTAATTCTACTCCACTACAATTCAGAGGTTAACCTGGTATTTTTACTCCACTACACTATTACTGAACCCACACCCTCATCTGATGCAGGGATACATATCATCTGAGGATAACTGAGGAGGAGGAGGAGGAGGAGGAGGAGGAAGAAGAGGAGTAGGAGGAACCTCACCTGCATCTTTGAATGCGACCCTCATCTCAGGAGTGCTCATCGTCCCCGAGTTATCCATGTCGTTCTGCTTGTAGATCGTCTGCAGAACATTAAGAACCTTCTCAGATAATAAAGGTCTACAGACAGTGTGCAGGTGAGTTCAGGTACCTGTGTGTACAGGTCTATAGACAGTGTGCAGGTGAGTTCAGGTACCTGTGTGTACAGGTCTACAGACAGTGTGCAGGTGAGTTCAGTTACCTGTGTGTACAGGTCTATAGACAGTGTGCAGGTGAGTTCAGGTACCTGTGTGTACAGGTCTACAGACAGTGTGCAGGTGAGTTCAGGTACCTGTGTGTACAGGTCTATAGACAGTGTGCAGGTGAGTTCAGGTACCTGTGTGTACAGGTCTATAGACAGTGTGCAGGTGAGTTCAGGTACCTGTGTGTACAGGTCTACAGACAGTGTGCAGGTGAGTTCAGGTACCTGTGTGTACAGGTCTACAGACAGTGTGCAGGTGAGTTCAGGTACCTGTGTGTACAGGTCTACAGACAGTGTGCAGGTGAGTTCAGGTACCTGTGTGTACAGGTCTACAGACAGTGTGCAGGTGAGTTCAGGTACCTGTGTGTACAGGTCTACAGACAGTGTACAGGTGAGTTCAGGTACCTGTGTGTACAGGTCTACAGACAGTGTGCAGGTGAGTTCAGGTACCTGTGTGTACAGGTCTACAGACAGTGTGCAGGTGAGTTCAGGTACCTGTGTGTACAGGTCTATAGACAGTGTGCAGGTGAGTTCAGGTACCTGTGTGTACAGGTCTATAGACAGTGTGCAGGTGAGTTCAGGTACCTGTGTGTACAGGTCTTACCAGGTATCTCTGCACCTTCTTCCACAGGGTGGCGAACTCTCCGAGGCCCAGCCTCCCGTTGCCGCTGTCCTGTCAGAGGTTCAGGACCTTCAACAGCTTTATACATGACAGGGGGCAATCTGGCCTAAACCTTATGTACCAGTATTTTTGCAGTGACAGTATTTTACAAAGATAAAGCTACAAGTTATTAATAGTATTATTAGTAGTAATAATATTATTAATAATGTTAATATGAATATGACACCGGGGGTGAGTGTCTTTATGGTTTAAAGGATACGTCCATCAGGTTCACCATGATCCTGGACGTCTCCATGCTGAAGCCGTCTGTCTTTATGTCCGTCCCTGTGGACAACAGACAGGAAGTTAGAGAATGGAGATCAGGCGACAGGAAGTTAGAGAATGGAGATCAGGCGACAGGAAGTTAGAGAAGGGAGATCAGGCGACAGGAAGTTAGAGAATGGAGATCAGGCGACAGGAAGTTAGAGAATGGAGATCAGGCGACAGGAAGTTAGAGAATGGAGATCAGGCGACAGGAAGTTAGAGAATGGAGATCAGGCGACAGGAAGTTAGAGAATGGAGATCAGGCGACAGGAAGTTAGAGAATGGAGATCAGGCGACAGGGAAGTTTAGAGAATGGAGATCAGGCGACAGGAAGTTAGAGAATGGAGATCAGGCGACAGGAAGTTAGAGAACTGGAGATCAGGCGACAGGAAGTTAGAGAATGGAGATCAGGCGACAGGAAGTTAGAGAATGGAGATCAGGCGACAGGAAGTTAGAGAATGGAGATCAGGCGACAGGAAGTTAGAGAATGGAGATCAGGCGACAGGAAGTTAGAGAATGGAGATCAGGCGACAGGCAGTTAGAGAATGGAGATCAGGCGACAGGAAGTTAGAGAATGGAGATCAGGCGACAGGAAGTTAGAGAATGGAGATCAGGCGACAGGAAGTTAGAGAATGGAGATCAGGCGACAGGAAGTTAGAGATAATGGTGTGATCAGGTGACAGGAAGTTAGAGAATGGAGATCAGGCGACAGGAAGTTAGAGAATGGAGATCAGGCGACAAGAAGTTAGAGAATGGAGATCAGGCGACAGGAAGTTAGAGAATGGAGATCAGGCGACAGGAAGTTAGAGAATGGAGATCAGGCGACAGGAAGTTAGAGAATGGAGATCAGGCGACAGGACGTTAGAGAATGGAGATCAGGCGACAGGAAGTTAGAGAATGGAGATCAGGCGACAGGAAGTTAGAGAATAGAGATCAGGCGACAGGAAGTTAGAGAATGGAGATCAGGCGACAGGAAGTTAGAGATAATGGTGATCAGGTGGCAGGAAGTTGAAGATAATGGTGATCAGGTGACAGGAAGTTGAAGATAATGGTGATCAGGTGACAGGAAGTTGAAGATAATGGTGATCAAGTGACAGGAAGTTAGAGATAATGGTGATCAGGTGACAGGAAGTTGAAGATAATGGTGACCAAGTGACAGGAAGTTAAAGATAATGGTGATCAAGTGACAGGAAGTTGAAGATAATGGTGATCAGGTGACAGGAAGTTAAAGATAATGGTGATCAGGTGACAGGAAGTTGAAGATAATGGTGATCAGGTGACAGGAAGTTGAAGATAATGGTGATCAAGTGACAGGAAGTTGAAGATAATGGTGATCAGGTGACAGGAAGTTGAAGATAATGGGGATCAAGTGACAGGAAGTTGAAGATAATGGTGATCAAGTGACAGGAAGTTGAAGATAATGGTGATCAGGTGACAGGAAGTTAAAGATAATGGTGATCAGGTGAAAGGAAGTTGAAGATAATAGTGATCAGGTGACAGGAAGTTGAAGATAATGGTGATCAAGTGACAGGAAGTTGAAGATAATGGTGATCAGGTGACAGGAAGTTGAAGATAATGGTGATCAAGTGACAGGAAGTTGAAGATAATGGTGATCAGGTGACAGGAAGTTGAAGATAATGGGGATCAAGTGACAGGAAGTTGAAGATAATGGTGATCAAGTGACAGGAAGTTGAAGATAATGGTGATCAGGTGACAGGAAGTTGAAGATAATGGTGATCAGGTGACAGGAAGTTGAAGATAATGGGGATCAAGTGACAGGAAGTTGAAGATAATGGTGATCAGGTGACAGGAAGTTGAAGATAATGGGGATCAAGTGACAGGAAGTTGAAGATAATGGTGATCAGGTGACAGGAAGTTGAAGATAATGGTGATCAGGTGACAGGAAGTTGAAGATAATGGTGATCAGGTGACAGGAAGTTGAAGATAATGGTGATCAAGTGACAGGAAGTTAAAGATAATGGTGATCAAGTGACAGGAAGTTGAAGATAATGGTGATCAGGTGACAGGAAGTTAAAGATAATGGTGATCAGGTGACAGGAAGTTGAAGATAATGGTGATCAGGTGACAGGAAGTTGACGCTCACGTTTGGAGACGATCTTGTTCATGATGGTCCTCAGTTCCACCGCAGAGATCTCCATGTCCTGGAAGAGTTTTTATTTACTTTGAGACTGATGTTTAATCTATATTTTCATACATTTCATACATGTAACATGCTGTTAGCTGTTAGCATGTAGCATATGTCCATGTTCCCACCACACAGGAAGTGATGTCATACTTACGTCCCCAGCGAGTTTGGTGAAGAGGCCTCTGAATCCTGAATCCACTTCCTCATCCAACACTGTCTCCTGCACACAATCCCCACGGCAACAATAAACGTTATTTACACAGTACTAGACATACAAACTTTATTAACACAGTACTAGACATACAAACTTTATTAACACAGTACTAGACATACAAACTTTATTAACACAGTACTAGACATACAAACTTTATAAACACAGTAATATACAACAACAAATAAATCAACAAGTTCTGTGTCACTTATATAGAAAACACTGTTTCCAAAGTTGTTATCACTAAAAACCTTATTGAATGAAATATTTCTCTCCTCTAACCCAAAGGTTCCTCAGTCCTGGTCCAGGGTTATTTCAGAGGTGTTCCCTCTGTCGTATCTGTTTGTACTTCCTCACTATGTGTTTCCCCCTCCTGATGGATCACCTGATTGTGTTCACCTGATGCCTTTCTGTTTTTCCTCACCAGCTATGTGCTGTGATTGGTCCTCCATGTATTTCAGTTCTGGTTTCCTCTTTCCTTGTCCGTCATGTGTGGAACGGAAGTGTTCATTGTCCTATTGTTTAGTTTTGCCCTGCTCTGCTCATTTCCTGCCATTAAAGGCTTTTTCTCTTGAACATTCTTACATCCTGGATTTGGGTTCACCCTGCTCTGCTCTTAATATTGACAGCAGTCCCTCTGATATAGATTTTTTTATAAAGTTAGGCTTTCTAGACCCTGACTTATACAAATAACAAAAGATCTGCAGCAATAACCAATCACCACATTCAAGTCCCTCCTCAAAACCCCCCTGTTCAGATCAGCCGACACACTGTAGGGCTACATGTTCCCTGTTACGGTCCTTTTGTACTGTCTTAAACCTTGTCTTTCCTTAGAATATTTTAGGATTTGTAAGGTGTCCTTGGGTGCTTTGAAAGACGCCTCTAAATAGAATGAATTATTGTTATTATTATTAATAATAACAGCTCAATCGAGCCTGAAATCAAATATTTTATATAAAAAACTGAGATAAGACACAAAACTGTAGACTCACATCTTCGAGTTCAGCGCTCACCGGGTCGTCACAGGGTCTGCAGACAGAAGACAGGATTAGGGGTTATGGTAACAGACACCATGGGGGTCTCTAACGGACACCATGGGGGTCTCTAACGGACACCATGGGGGTCTCTAACGGACACCATGGGGGTCTCTAACGGACACCATGGGGGTCTCTAACAGACACCATGGGGGTCTCTAATGGACATGGATGTGGGTCTCTAACAGACACCATGGGGCATCTGGGGTCTTACAGGGTCTCAGCCTGCTTCTCGGAAAACACCCGGACGCAGAAGTCTCCGTTGAGGTGCGGTTCGAAGGTGGACGGGACGATCAGGTACTCCCCTGGCGGCAGCTTGAAGCGGGTGCTGACCTCCCGCTGGTTGGTGAAAGTCTCGGACTTGGCGGTCTGGGCGTGGGTCAGGAAGAAGTTCTTGTCCAGGTGGACCTCCCTCTGTCCGTAGAACTGGGGGGGGCAGATGGAACAGCCAATGAGCATCGTCTTTAAAACCTTTCATCACCTCTAATTTCATATATCAGGTCCTAACCGACACTTCCTGCTCATCATCTCTCTAGTCCTTCATCAGGTTTTAAAGAGTTATTTTCGAACAGAAGACCTCTTAAATGTTACCCACATAAAAACCCCTGGAACAATTGATCTACAGATGTATTTACTCTTTATGGCATTAATCCTGCCTGCAGCACAGCAGTCAGTCATCTGGACTTTTCTACGTAACACTACAAACATCTCAACACTTTGTGGTGGTCGTCACTTCTAGTCTGGACTATTGTAACTTCGTATTCTCAGGCGGTCCCAATCAAATTGCAGATGATCCAGAATGCGGCTCCCGACCGTGAGATTCTTTCTTTCACATTAAACCAGAGGAGATGTTTGGGTCCAGAGCTCACCTGTTTGGGAAGCTGGAGCAAAACAGAAAACAAGGCAAGGGTACGTTAGGACCGGGATCTGTGGATACATCTCTGAATCCTTTAGATGCTTATTTATTGATCTGATCATGAAGCGATCAGTTCTCACATCATAGATGGCAAACCCGACGGTGTGCATGTCCTCTCCTTGTTTCCGGAGCTTCCTGCGGTTCTTCTGGATCAGACCGACGACAAAACTGCAGCCCACTTCTCCATCATCCGGGTCGTCGTCCTCCTCCTCCAACTTGATCACTATCTGAGGATTCATCCAGAAGGAGTCTGCATCGGAGAAACCACAGCGAGAACTCTTTAACCTGTTAAGCACCTAGCCTGTTTTTCATGTTTCAGGCTCCAAAATGACATGCCCAAAACAAATGACTACAACTTAACTTCTAAAAGGGTTATATGAATAATTTATTTTATCAAAGCAAGGTTACATCTGTGAGTTGGATGTAGAAGTGTCAGAATCAATATAGATGTTTTTATTTTAAAGACAATTCAGATTTTACATAGTAAAAAACTGTAAATTATAGTGTCCGTCCAAAAATTCTTTTTTACTTATAGTGAAAACTACCCTTGGATGATGGGTTAGTAGACTAAAAGTACAACATATAATAAGTACCCTGTATCAAGATTGATGCAAAACAAGTGACATTTGACCTTTTTAGAGAGGTTTAGCCAAAACCACCTCTGAGGTGATTTGGGTGAAAATGTTTTTTTTTTCATATCTCTGGCCCCCCTTGGTCGATTTTGATGGTTGACACCTCTTTCTGACCGTTAGAGCCAATAGAATCGAAGGGGGAGGGGGTTCCCGCATGCAGGTTTGCACCAGAGTGAAGCGATCTCTCGCTCTGACATTTGGAAACGAAAAAGCAGTTTTATTGCTTATGGATTATCAGAAATCATTTCAAAGAGGGCACAGATACATTGGATTAACCTATGGATTAACTGCAGCATCGTTTTTTTATCGTTTTAATGCCATTAAAGACCAGTTTTGACCAAGGTAAGCCATGTTAGCGTTTTTAGCTACCTAGCGCCACATGTTTTGATGTACGCTTTCGTTTATAGCGTCGCAAATGTTTATCACTGAGTGTTGAGGTGGGCACCCCCAGATTCTGTGTCTCCAGGAGATGCTAATCGAGGGGTTGGCTGTGCATCTAGGATAAGTAATAAGGGAGTTATTGTGAGTTTAGGTGCAGTGATAGGTTACATTTTTTCGCTCGTGGCTAATTCAGAGGCTGAGTGCATTGTGGGTTTTTTTTGGGAATTTTTTTTTAAAAGATCAGTTAGCTGAGTTTCTTCTCGTTACATGGATATAAAACATTCATAGTTTATTAAATATTAAGATTCCTTAGACGTTGTTTCCTGCAAATGACGCGTTTATCCGCCCGGTACCGGGGGGGCGGTGCGTAACAGGTTAAACCTCCTACTTCCACAGAAATACCCACATCTGATCGAGAGGTGTCAAACCCAGCGTTTACAGTGAGGAGGACCACGTCCTGTTACAGTGAAGGGTTAGTCCTGTACTCACAGGGGTTACACTGAAGGGTTAGTCCTGTACTCACAGGGGTTACAGTGAAGAAGGGTTAGTCCTGTACTCACAGGGGTTACAGTGAAGAAGGGTGAGTCCTGTACTCACAGGGGTTACACTGAAGGGTTAGTCCTGTACTCACAGGGGTTACAGTGAAGAAGGGTGAGTCCTGTACTCACAGGGGTTACAGTGAAGAAGGGTGAGTCCTGTACTCACAGGGGTTACAGTGAAGAAGGGTGAGTCCTGTACTCACAGGGGTTACAGTGAAGAAGGGTGAGTCCTGTACTCACAGGGGTTACACTGAAGGGTTAGTCCTGTACTCACAGGGGTTACAGTGAAGGGTTAGTCCTGTACTCACAGGGGTTACACTGAAGGGTGAGTCCTGTACTCACAGGGGTTACACTGAAGGGTTAGTCCTGTACTCACAGGGGTTACAGTGGGTCTGGGGGGTCACAGAGGGTCTGGGGGGTCACAGTGGGTCTGGCGGTCACAGAGGGTCTGGGGGGTCACAGAGGGTCTGGGGGGTCACAGAGGAACTTGGGGGTCACAGAGGGTTAGGGTTCTGTACTCACAGGGGTCACAGAGGGTTAGGGTTCTGTACTCACAGGGGTGGTTCCTGCAGCCTCCGGCGGTGGACCCTTTCCTCCAGCTGCCGTCTAACTTGGTGACGCTCCAGTGTTTGACGGAGTCGTCGTCGATGGTGTCGGGGGTCAGAGTGCAAACCTCCACCCGAGAGTAGTGACGCAGGAAGTCGGTGTAGGACATCCTGCAGAGAGAGGGAAGAGCTCTGTATAAATATACCGGTACCACTTTACAATAAGACTACCCTTATCAAGGATTCATAAAGGGTTTATAATTAGGTTATTAATTAGGTTGTAAACACTTTATCAATCATTAAGAACCGTTTATAAACCAGTTCTAACATAGTTGCCATACATCAACACAGGCTCACTATTTGGCAAGATGACTAAGCCTTATATTGGCTACCTAGCTTACTTCGTCTTTTTCATCAGCCAGCATCCTTGGTATCTGTTGTTCACTGAGTGGATTCTCCCCCTTCCATCTTGATGTTTCTTGGCATCTCTTTATGACCATTTATTTATGAGTTACTAACATTTAAAACTGCCAAAAGGGACTCTTATTGTAAAGGGTAAAACACATTCTCATTTATTAATGAGTTACTACCATACATGGCAGTGACTGCTGCTGTTAGCTTCCTGTCTCTCTGCTAGCAGCTCCGTGATGCTACATGGGCTCTGCCTGCTCAACTCATCCGGGGAACATAACTTGAACTCGGCCGTCTTTGTTGTGCTGGTGCCTTGTGGACTATTCTTCATGCTTATATCGGACTATTGTGACTCGCTCTGCGGTTAAAACAGACATTTACAGTAAGTGAAATGCGAGTACTTTATTTATGTGTTTATGATTTTAATCAGCTACGTAATGAATGTTAAAGCTTGGGTTAGCGTGTAAGCGAGTTGTAGATACATCTGTGCTAACGATGCTGATCGTAGCCTCCAAGTTAAAACATAATCGAGAAGTGTTAAGTGTTAAGTGGGATAATACAAACGGCTTCTGTTTGAGGAAGGTAAAATAAGGTCATCCTTGTAACTTAGAGAGATAGTTTATTAGGAAGGTAACTTTATGCATCGCTAAGGTTCATTTAAATTCGCTATGCTCGATTATGTAGACAAGCTAACGTCAAAGTAGTGTTGAAGAGAGGCGTAGTGTATGTGAAATCAACCTCACAATAAGATGTGTGTATATTACAAATAATAATGTCATATTTCAAGATGATTACTTAGATATTACAATATGGTTGGTTGAGCTGAAATTCATTATTGAGCTTACACGTTAACGTCACAGTCATCTGAAGAACGAACCCAAACCTTGTTCTTTTTATTAATTGTATTACCAAATTGGTATCAAATAAATAGTAAGCATTGGTAATACCAATGCTGATAAAGTAAACTATTTTATTTGAGTATTTGTGTCTGGGAGAAGGTACTGTACCCAGTTCCTATGTTCGGCAGTTATAGACTGGGCTTTCTTGTAAAAGAGAATTTTAAAAAATCATCAATATGGACCATTCCTGTATAATTATCCTTACATTATGTTATACAATGCACCTAATAAACAAGTATGGCATTTTGAAACATCATGTGCAACCATTTTTACTGTAATTTGTGTGCATTTTGTTGTTAACTAAGATGATGTTATGATTTATTTGTTGTTAGTATGCACGTGGACGCTTTGGACATACCTGGAGAAGGAAGAAATGGGTCTTCGGAATGATGGGAGTTAAAGACAAAAGGTGGAGACTAGTGTTGAAACTAGTGGAGAAACGATCAAGATGCCACCGTGTCCCTCTGATTGGACGGCATGTTAAGTCAGGAAGTAGCATCATGAGTGATGAGTGGAGGGCATACAGGAGAGTGCTGAGTAACATGGGGTACAACCACTACACCATAAACCACAGCAGGTCGTTTGTGAACCCCCAGACGGCAGTCATACCCAACATATAGAAAGAGCTTGGTCGACCGTCAAAGGACATGTCCGTAGACTGAGAGGAAACCGTACAGAGAGTTTGTTGGAGGAACACCTCAAGGTTCTTGAATGGTCATCTTGGCTTGGCTCTGCTCACCCTGATGGACTGCTTGGACGCTTGTTCAAGAATATACACAAAGCCTTTCCAGTCTGAGTACCATTATGTCTCACCAAGTCTTTCATTTATGTCTGAGAAAAGCTTTTATGTTTAAATATGTGTATCAGTCATACTAAATAGTCATTACTTTGAGCCAGTGGCGTAGCCACCATAGGGCCAGGGTGGGCCCAGGCCCACCCAGTTTACTCATTGGCCCACCCTGAGAAAGCTTCAGTGTCATTTTTTTGTAAAAAAAAAAATGTATTCACCCATTGAGATTATCCAAGCATTCAAAGTGAAATTCAAGTGAACAAATATCGAGTTGAATTAATGTTGTACGTGTTTTATCCTCTGAACCGAACTCATTTATTACATATATATTTTTTGATATTCTTACTCTCACTGTTAAAATAAACCTACTATTACAATTATAGACTGTTCATTTCTTTGTAAGTGAGCAAACTTACAAAACCTCCAAGGAATCAAATACATATTTCCTCCACTGCACATAAATACTAACATATGTGTGTTCATGTCCTCACCAGAACTCGCCGTCCTCTGCGTTGGCATGTGGACAATCTCCCTGCACATTGTTCCACTCCATCGATCTGTGCGAGGACAAAGATTTGAATGACACTGAGTTTGTCTCAGAACATGAAAACATGAGCCCAAGCTTAACGTGGAAATGAAAGGACATAAAGGAGTTCTGTGAGGCTTCAAGAAAACCAACAGAAATGTCTTCACTGTCCGAGCCACCGCTCTCCATCTCATTTCAACTGACCTCTTCTGGAACTCATTTACTAGAACATACTGGAAGACCGAGGGACTGAAAAACCTTTCTCAGTAAACATACATGTGTGTCTGTGTTGTGGTGTGTTTGGGTCATGCTGTGTGTTGGTGTGTTTGGGTCATGCTGTGTGTTGGTGTGTTTGGGTCATGCTGTGTGTTGTGGTGTGTTTGGGTCATGCTGTGTGTTGGTGTGTTTGGGTCATGCTGTGTGTTGGTGTGTTTGGGTCATGCTGTGTGTTGTGCTGTGTTTGGTGTGTTTGGGTCATGCTGTGTGTTGTGCTGTGTTTGGTGTGTTTGGGTCATGCTGTGTGTTGTGGTGTGTTTGGGTCATGCTGTGTGTTGTGCTGTGTTGGTGTGTTTGGGTCATGCTGTGTGTTGTGCTGTGTTTGGTGTGTTTGGGTCATGCTGTGTGTTGGTGTGTTTGGGTCATGCTGTGTGTTTGGTGTGTTTGGGTCATGCTGTGTGTTGGTGTGTTTGGGTCATGCTGTGTGTTGTGGTGTGTTTGGGTCATGCTGTGTGTTGGTGTGTTTGGGTCATGCTGTGTTTGGTGTGTTTGGGTCATGCTGTGTGTTGTGGTGTGTTTGGGTCATGCTGTGTGTTGTGGTGTGTTTGGGTCATGCTGTGTGTCTGTGTGTTGGTGTGTTTGATGTGTTTGGGTCATGCTGTGTGTCTGTGTGTTGTGGTGTGTTTGGGTCATGCTGTGTGTCTGTGTGTTGTGGTGTGTTTGGGTCATGCTGTGTGTTGTGCTGTGTTTGGTGTGTTTGGGTCATGCTGTGTGTTGGTGTGTTTGGGTCATGCTGTGTGTTGGTGTGTTTGGGTCATGCTGTGTGTTGGTGTGTTTGGGTCATGCTGTGTGTTGGGTGTGTTTGGGTCATGCTGTGTGTTGGTGTGTTTGGGTCATGCTGTGTGTTGGTGTGTTTGGGTCATGCTGTGTGTTGGTGTGTTTGGGTCATGCTGTGTGTTGGTGTGTTTGGGTCATGCTGGGTGTTGTTGTTTTTGGGTCATGCTGTGTGTTGTGGTGTGTTTGGTGTGTTTGGGTCATGCTGTGTGTTGTGGTGTGTTTGGGTCATGCTGTGTGTCTGTGTGTTGGTGTGTTTGATGTGTTTGGGTCATGCTGTGTGTCTGTGTGTTGTGGTGTGTTTGGGTCATGCTGTGTGTCTGTGTGTTGTGGTGTGTTTGGGTCATGCTGTGTGTTGTGCTGTGTTTGGTGTGTTTGGGTCATGCTGTGTGTTGTGGTGTGTTTGGGTCATGCTGTGTGTTGGTGTGTTTGGGTCATGCTGTGTGTTTGGTGTGTTTGGGTCATGCTGTGTGTTGGTGTGTTTGGGTCATGCTGTGTGTTGTGCTGTGTTTGGTGTGTTTGGGTCATGCTGTGTGTTGTGGTGTGTTTGGGTCATGCTGTGTGTTGTGCTGTGTGTTGTGCTGTGTTTGGTGTGTTTGGGTCATGCTGTGTGTTGTGGTGTGTTTGGGTCATGCTGTGTGTTGTGCTGTGTTTGGTGTGTTTGGTGTGTTTGGGCTATGCTGTGTGTTTGGTGTGTTTGGGTCATGCTGTGTGTTGTGGTGTGTTTGGGTCATGCTGTGTGTGTTGGTGTGTTTGGTGTGTTTGGGTCATGCTGTGTGTTGGTGTGTTTGGGTCATGCTGTGTGTTTGTGTGTGTTTGGGTCATGCTGGGTGTGTGGTGGTTTGGGTCATGTGTGTGGTGGGTGTGTTTGGTGTGTTTGGGTCATGCTGTGGTGTGGTGTGTTTGGGTCATGCTGTGTGTTGTGGTGTGTTTGGGTCATGCTGTGTGTCTGTGTGTTGGTGTGTTTGATGTGTTTGGGTCATGCTGTGTGTCTGTGTGTTGTGGTGTGTTTGGGTCATGCTGTGTGTCTGTGTGTTGTGGTGTGTTTGGTCATGCTGTGTGTCTGTGTGTTGGTGTGTTTGGTTACCCGTCGCTCCAGGGCCCGGTCCACTCCACTTGACCCCAGGGGTTTCTGATCCTCACCAGTTTCTCCTGGCGCCCCCGGTAGTTCACCTGAAGGAAAACACATTGTTTAGTTTCATCTCCTTTCATCGCTCCTCTTCCAGTCGGGGGTCGTGACCTCACCTCCACGGGTTAGGTGTCAGTGGAAGGGTTAGGGTTAGGTTTAGGTGTCAGTGGAAGGGTAGGGTTAGGTTTAGGTGTCAGTGGAAGGGTAGGGTTAGGTTTAGGTGTCAGTGGAAGGGTTAGGGTTAGGTTTAGGTGTCAGTGGAAGGGTTAGGTTTAGGTGTCAGTGGAAGGGTAGGGTTAGGTTTAGGTGTCAGTGGAAGGGTAGAGTTAGGTTTAGGTGTCAGTGGAAGGGTTAGGGTTAGGTGTCAGTGGAAGGGTAGGGTTAGGTTTAGGTGTCAGTGGAAGGGTTAGGGTTAGGTTTAGGTGTCAGTGGAAGGGTAGGATTAGGTTTAGGTGTCAGTGGAAGGGTTAGGGTTAGGTTTAGGTGTCAGTGGAAGGGTAGGGTTAGGTGTCAGTGACCTCACCTCCACGGCACCGGTCAGAGAGTAGGCGTGTCCTTTCACAAGTTTCTGACGAGTGACAGCCTCTGAGTCTGAGGCGCTTGTGATCTGCAACCCACAACAACAGGGACGGCTTAGTGAAAATCACAACCTTGATCTATAACTCTAACCGTTAGGGTTTAGGGTTAGGGTTAACCCTAACCCTCATCTAAATATTTCAGTTTTATTATTTGATATAAGATATCACCATTCCTGGAAGAAGAAACACCATAAGAACAACTTAAATGACAATCAAATCCTTGAGAATAAAGGAGATAACTCGCGTCGATGGAGCAGCCCATCAGGGCTCCGGCCTCCAGCGCCTTCTTCATGATCTGGAACAGGTTTGAAGGGGGGCGCTGCAGGTCGAAGTTCTCAGCGATGCCTCCAGTGAAATCCTCAAAGCCCTCCATGGTGGATCCGCCAGACAGAGCTTCATAGCAGCCGCACACCCTGTGACAGAAAGCAGCAGATACTACGACTGATCGAACACTACGGTTTATCCTCAGTGTACTACCCAGAGGTACATTTATTCAAGTACTGGACTTAAGTACAATTCGGAGGTACTTGTACTTTACTGGAGTATTTCCATGCTATGCTACTGTGTACTTCTACTCCACTATAGTTCAGAGGTACGTGGTGTACTATTACTCCACTACATGTATTTAATCCCTTTAGTTACTTTACAGATGTGGATGAATGATGTGAAATCTAATCAAGTGTTACGGAGCGTCCACACAGCAGCGTTAAAAAAATCTTGGAGGTGGGCGTATCTGAAGCTTGGGGATTTTTTGCGAGCAACGCGACCAACAACCAATCACATGAATCTCCCGCCCCCTGACATACAAAGCAAAAAAGTTTGAAGTAAACTGGATATAAACTCCCCAAACAGGCGAAAACCTACCACTGTCTCTGCCACCTCCCTCCATGCCTGGCTCCTCCGGTTTGTATCCCGGTAGGTAAATAGGGACTGGTCATAAAGCACCGGGTGATTCCCTACCGCTCATTTCTCCTCCATGTTTTGGAATATGAGGAAATGACCTGTGGTATGTCTCTCCCAGCATACACGCCGTTTGATTGGCTAGCGCTTGAACTGTCAGATTTGCATAAACGGGATTTGATTGGCTGACGCTTCCACCTCAGCTTCAAAAGTTGAACATTGCTCAACTTTTGAATCCTGAGATGCCTGGAAAGCTCCGCTCTGCTTCCCACAATGCAGTTCGGCAAAAAGTGAGGCAAAGTGACGTCACCCCATTCAAAGTGAATGGGTAGAAGCGTTGGAAGATTTTTTGAACGCTGCTGTGTGGACGGGCCGTTAAATCAGACTTTAGTTCCACCTGGAGTAAATTCACAAGCTACCCTGCAGTATACAAAGTCATTCAAACTAGCTGCACCTTTACCAGCTTTGAGAACACTTTCATGATCAATCATTATAAAACATATCATATATATTATTCTGAAATGGACCAATCTGCACAATGACTACTTTTACTGTCACTACTTTCACTAGATTTCGTCTCTTACTTGGCGTCGGCTCTCTCCAGCAGTGTGTGTGTGTGTGTGTGTGTGTGTGTGTGTGTGTGTGTGTGTGTGTGTGTGTGTGTGTGTGTGTGTGTGTGTGTGTGTGTGTCTCTCTTACTTGGCGTAGGCTTTCTCCAGCAGAGCGCTCCAGAACTCCCTCCCCTCAGCAGAGTGAACGAACAGCAGCTCTCCGTCTTTCACCGGCAGCCGGTCGTCGATCACAACGTCCACCCACTCCCCGAACTGCCAGAACTACACACACAGTGAAGACTTTTACTTTGAAAATCCCCACTCCCCGAACTGCCAGAACTACACACACAGTGAAGACTTTTACTTTGAAAATCCCCACTCCCCGAACTGCCAGAACTACACACACAGTGAAGACTTTTACTCTGAAAATCCCCACTCCCCGAACTGCCAGAACTACACACACAGTGGAGACTTTTACTTTGAAAATCCCCACTCCCAGAACTGCCAGAACTACACACACAGTGAAGACTTTTACTTTGAAAATCCCCACTCCCAGAACTGCCAGAACTACACACACAGTGAAGACTTTTACTCTGAAAATCTCTCCTAATGAATCATTCTTTCTGCTTTCAGCTTTACACTCTGCTCCAATACAGGAACAAGAACAACCCTCCTCTATGATCCTCACTATTCTTTGGGTTTTTAAACCTGCAAGTTGTTTAACAGTTGAGCCCTGAGCCTGTTTTTCAGGTCTCAGGCTCGAAAATGACATTCCCAGAACAAATGACTATATATTCACTTCTAAAAGGGGTAAATTAATGATAAGCCTGTGAGTTGGATTTAGAAAAGTCAGAATCAATATAGAATTTGTTTATTTTAAAGTAAATTCAGATTGAACACGGTAAGAAACTGTAAATGATAGTGTCCGTCCAAAAGAAAAACATTACTTATAGTGAAAACTACCCTTGAATGATGGGATAGTAGACTAAAAGCTTTAGGAATCCAAAGTACAACATATAATAAGTACCCTGTATCAAGATTGATGCAAAACAAGTGACATTTGACCTTTTTAAGAGAGATTTAGAAAAAAAAACACTTCTGGGGTGATTTGGGTGGATTTTCCATATCTCTGGCCCCCCTCGGTCGATTTTGACATCTCTTTTTAACCGTTAGAGCCAATAGAATCGAGGGGAAGTTCCTAAAATCCATCTAAACATTACCCATTGGTGAATGAGTGCTGCGCAGCCAGGATGCCCAAAACCGGAAGCTGTCATACACTCTGGTGTCTATCGTTAGCAGCTAATATGAAATCTCCGTTATTGCCATAAATCTGCTGATGGATTATCAGAAATCATTTCAAAGTGACACAGACACATTGGATTAACCTTCAGCAGCATTTTTATCATTTTAATGCCATTGAACACAACTTTAGATCAGAAACAGCAACGGTAAGACTTATTTTCCGATTTGGTCCCGTAAAGCTAATTATTTTGTTGTTGTTTGTTGTCATTTGGCCGCGAGTTCTGATCGCTCAGTGATGATACTAATACCTGTTCTGTGGAATCTCAGCTTGCTAATCGATATCTTGTTTGTGCAGATCCGATAAGTAATAAGGGTATTTTAACGTGAGTTCTGTGCTAAGTGTGTTAGCATTTTTTAGCTCAGGGCTAATTCAGAGCCTTTGTTATTACCCTTATGTTTAGTTTTGCTAAAAATGGTTAATATTGTCTGATAGCTGAGTTTCTTCCCGTTAAGTGGGTATGACACATTAATAGTTTATTAAATGTTAAGAAGCCCTCAGACGCTGTTTCTTGCAAGATGTTGCGTTTTGCCCCCGCCCGCGGGCCGTGGGGTTTAACTGGTTAAATCCCACTGGAAACATGTAATAATCAACAGTTCCTCTTTCTGTTTTCCAATAAGGAAGTGTGGACCGATTCTCAGCTGACTTCAGCAATGATCCTTCATCTGTTACCCCAGAGAGGACTGTTTAACCCCAGAGAGGACCGTTTAACCCCAGAGAGGACCGTTTAACCCCAGATCCTTCATCTGTAACCCCAGAGAGGACCGTTTAACCCCAGAGAGGACCGTTTAACCCCAGATCCTTCATCTGTTACCCCAGAGAGGACCGTTTAACCCCAGAGAGGACCGTTTAACCCCAGAGAGGACCGTTTAACCCCTGATCCTTCATCTGTTACCCCAGAGAGGACCGTTTAACCCCAGAGAGGACCGTTTAACCCCAGAGAGGACCGTTTAACCCCAGATCCTTCATCTGTTACCCCAGAGAGGACCGTTTAACCCCAGAGAGGACCGTTTAACCCCAAAGAGGACCGTTTAACCCCAGATCCTTCATCTGTTACCCCAGAGAGGACCGTTTAACCCCAGAGAGGACCGTTTAACCCCAGAGAGGACCGTTTAACCCCCGATCCTTCATCTGTTACCCCAGAGAGGACCGTTTAACCCCAGAGAGGACTGTTTAACCCCAGAGAGGACCGTTTAACCCCAGAGAGGACTGTTTAACCCCAAAGAGGACCGTTTAACCCCAGAGAGGACCGTTTAACCCCTGATCCTTCATCTGTTACCCCAGAGAGGACCGTTTAACCCCTGATCCTTCATCTGTTACCCCAGAGAGGACCGTTTAACCCCAGAGAGGACCGTTTAACCCCTGATCCTTCATCTGTTACCCCAGAGAGGACCGTTTAACCCCAGAGAGGACCGTTTAACCCCAGATCCTTCATCTGTTACCCCAGAGAGGACCGTTTAACCCCAGAGAGGACCGTTTAACCCCAGAGAGGACCGTTTAACCCCAGATCCTTCATCTGTTACCCCAGAGAGGACCGTTTAACCCCAGAGAGGACTGTTTAACCCCATAGAGGACCGTTTAACCCCAGAGAGGACCGTTTAACCCCAGATCCTTCATCTGTTACCCCAGAGAGGACCGTTTAACCCCAGATCCTTCATCTGTTACCCCAGAGAGGACCGTTTAACCCCAGAGAGGACCGTTTAACCCCAGAGAGCACCGTTTAACCCCAGATCCTTCATCTGTTACCCCAGAGAGGACCGTTTAACCCCAGATCCTTCATCTGTTACCCCAGAGAGGACCGTTTAACCCCAGAGAGGACCGTTTAACCCCTGATCCTTCATCTGTTACCCCAGAGAGGACCGTTTAACCCCAGAGAGGACCGTTTAACCCCCAATCCTTCATCTGTTACCCCAGAGAGGACCGTTTAACCCCAAAGAGGACCGTTTAACCCCAGAGAGGACCGTTTAACCCCAGAGAGGACCGTTTAACCCCTGATCCTTCATCTGTTACCCCAGACAGGACCGTTTAACCCCAGAGAGGACTGTTTAACCCCCAATCCTTCATCTGTTACCCCAGATCCTTCATCTGTAACCCCAGAGGACCGTTTAACCCCAAAGAGGACCGTTCAACCCCCGATCCTTCATCTGTAACCCCAGAGGACCATTTAACCCCAGAGGACCGTTTAACCCCAGAGAGGACCGTTTAACCCCAGCCCCCCTAACGTCCCTGTTACCTGGAAGTGGAAGATGCCAGCGTAGTCGTCACCAAAGCCCTGGTCCGTGGGAACGACTCTGGCCATCACATACTCGTTCAGGGTCAGGGAGGCGATGGCTGCCAACAGCCAGCAGTCACCTGGACAGGAAACAGGAAACAGGCTCACTACTGCCCTCTGCAGGCTGTACGGTGCATTACAGGCTCACTACTGCCCCCTGCAGGCTGTACGGTGCATTACAGGCTCACTACTGCCCCCTGCAGGCAGTAAGGTGCATTACAGGCTCACTACTGCCCCCTGCAGGCTGCACAGGGCATTACATGCTCACTACAGTCCCCTGCAGGCGGTAAGGTGCATTACAGGCTCACTACTGCCCTCTGCAGGCTTTACGGTGCATTACAAACTCACTACTGCCCCCTGCAGGCAGTAAGGTGCATTACAGGCTCACTACTGCCCCCTGCAGGCTGCACAGGGCATTACATGCTCACTACAGTCCCCTGCAGGCGGTAAGGTGCATTACAGGCTCACTACTGCCCTCTGCAGGCTTTACGGTGCATTACAAGCTCACTACTGCCCCCTGCAGGCAGTAAGGTGCATTACAGGCTCACTACTGCCCCCTGCAGGCTGCACAGGGCATTACATGCTCACTACAGTCCCCTGTAGGCAGTAAGGTGCATTACAGGCTCACTACTGCCCCCTGCAGGCTGCACAGGGCATTACATGCTCACTACAGTCCCCTGCAGGCTGTACGGTGCATTACAGGCTCACTACTGCCCCCTGCAGGCTTTACGGTGCATTACAAGCTCACTACTGCCCCCTGCAGGCTTTACGGTGCATTACAAGCTCACTACTGCCCCCTGCAGCCTGCACAGGGCATTAAAGGCTCACTACTGCCCCCTGCAGGATGCACCGTGCATTACAAGCAAAAGCCAGAAGTCACCATGAAATAATATAGTATATTTCATGGCTTAGTTGAATACTCGATTCTGATTTGTCAATTTGAACATTTCAGGTGTATAATACTGGATAACACAATGCTACTAAGCATAATAATGACCGTTGCTACATATATATATATATGTATATACATTTATATACATGTATATATATGCACATTTTTCGTAATCCAATCTTGCATATTCATCTGCCCAGTGTTTGAACATGTGGAAACAAAACTTTAAAAGTTGCTCAACAACAGAGTCTGTGGTTTAGAATGGCACGGCATGCTGTGACTCATACACCACACCAGGGAGGGTGTGTGTGTGTGTGTGTGTGTGTGTGTGTGTGTGTGTGTGTGTGTGTGTGTGTGTAAGGGTGTGTCCCCACCCCCCCCCCCCCAACAATAGCTGGCAGGCTTCTTCCTGTCCTGCTCAGCCAATCAGGGCTCAGCATGGCACGCCCTCAGATTCCAGCAGCCGGTCCTCATTAACTCCTCTGTTGGAAAAACTCCTGATCACACACTCTGCTGATCACACACTCTGCTGAGAATCAAATACACACACACACACACTACTGATCACACACTCTACTGATCACACACTCTGCTGAGAATCAAACACACACACACACACACACTACTGATCACACACTCTACTGATCACACACTCTGCTGAGAATCAAACACACACACACACACACACTACTGATCACACACTCTACTGATCACACACTCTGCTGAGAATCAAACACACACACACACTCTGCTGATCACACACTCTGCTGAGAATCAAACACACACACACACTCTGCTGATCACACACTCTGCTGAGAATCAAACACACACACACACACTACTGATCACACACTCTGCTGAGAATCAAACACACACACACACTCTACTGATCACACACTCTGCTGAGAATCAAACACACACACACACTCTACTGATCACACACTCTGCTGAGAATCAAACACACACACACACTCTGCTGATCACACACTCTGCTGAGAATCAAACACACACACACACTCTACTGATCACACACTCTGCTGAGAATCAAACACACACACACACTCTACTGATCACACACTCTGCTGAGAATCAAACACACACACACACACTACTGATCACACACTCTGCTGAGAATCAAACACACACACACACTCTACTGATCACACACTCTGCTGAGAATCAAACACACACACACACTCTACTGATCACACACTCTGCTGAGAATCAAACACACACACACACACTACTGATCACACACTCTGCTGAGAATCAAACACACACACACACTCTACTGATCACACACTCTGCTGAGAATCAAACACACACACACACACACACTACTGATCACACACTCTACTGATCACACACTCTGCTGAGAATCAAACACACACACACACACTACTGATCACACACTCTACTGATCACACTCTGCTGAGAATCAAACAGAAACACACTCTACTGATTACACACTCTGCTGAGGCCTGTACTACGAAGCTGGTTCAACCTAACCTGGATATGTTTGAGTTAGCCGGTTGGCCCAATCCAAAACATACGCGCTCTCGCTAAGCTGTCCTACGACGCTGGTTATCAAGTGGATCGCTCAAGCCAGCCGTGTCCTATCTAGTTAGGTGCGCGTTCACATGAAAGGGGTGGTATCTGGAGCATTCGACCAATCTCAAACATGGACAAGCGTACTGACAGCGCAGCGTCATACTTCCTGAATGAAAAGTGAATTTTAATATTAGTCAAATATGAAGAAGTTAAACTTTAAACATCCATGACTTAAACACTTTATCCAGGATCAAAGCCACATAGCTGCACCTGCAAGGTGAATACAGCTGGTAACAGAGAAAGTGTTTGAATGCGTACATTAACAGGTTTATGATATCACTGCCCCGTCTAAGACACGATCTGACTTTAATTACATTTGACTCGAGTGTTTCATCAACTTAATGTGTTGCTTAAAATAATACTTCTGCATCCAGTATGTGACACTGTGAGTGTTGCACGGCCAGATACGGCTCAGCTGACTCAGATAAGGAAATATATGATACATTATGATGTGATATGATATGAATGATAATGGGACACATTGCCGTCTGCACTCACAGTGCTGCGGACTGTACTTAATGTTACTCTGATCCGGTTACTTTTGTCGTGGCAGATATTTAAGTAAGCTTTCTTAACGCTAATGTTATAATAGTATGGTATGTCTAATGCCTTTAATGCTCACTTCAAAAAGGCTGGTCACATTTTTGATGAGCAAAGTCATGACTCTCTAAATGGTCGTACTCACAGCCATAGTCAAGAGTTGAACTCCCCTGTTTTTGATTTAGCTTATTTCTCGGTCTCTGAAGTCTTACAGGGTTTGCACTCGATTGATCCTAAAAAGTCTGCCGGGCCTGACGGCCTTGACCCGTTCTTTTTAAAAATTGCAGCTCAGATGATAGCACAACCAGTAACTGATATTTTTAATCTCTCCCTGTCCACTCACACACTGCCAGCTGTGTGGAAGCAAGCTCTGGTATCGCCCCTCTTGAAAGCTGGTGATCCCACGGAGTTGAATAACTATCGTCCTATCTCAAATCTTTCTGTGTTATCAAAGATTCTTGAGTCCCTTGTTTCTACTCAGCTAAAACTTTTTTTAAATTCACACAACATCCTTAACCCTATGCAATCTGGATTCAGATCAAAGCACAGTACTGTGACTGCCAGTCTGAAAGTCTTAGACGATATTAAGGCTGCTTTGGATAAGAAGTCAGTTTGTGTTGCATTGTTTATTGACCTAGCCAAAGCATTTGACACTGTAGATCACCACATTATGTCTAATGTTATGTTGGTGTTTCGTTTCGGTCACAATGCCATTTGCTGGTTTCAGAGTTATCTAACCGACCGTACTCAATGCGTCAGGTTGGGTAGTACTGTCTCTGACCCTGTCACCTTGGAGAAGGGAGTTCCACAGGGCTCTATCTTGGGGCCCTTGCTCTTTTTATCATATGTAAACACTATTTGTAATCAGATGCAATTTTCTACCTATCATATGTATGCTGATGACACTATTGTATACTCGTGTGCTCCTTCTCTGGATATGGCCGTTTCCAATTTAAAATCAGATTGTATCACGCTGCAGCGCTTCTTGATTCTAAACTGCTATTGAACAGTAAGAAAACCAAAGCAATGCTTTTTGCTCCCAAGTCAGCGTCCTCCTCTTGCCTCTCCATTGACACCCTTGATGGCGTTTCTGTTGAATTTGTTGATACCTACAAATATCTGGGCTTTTGGTTGGACAGTAATCTGAACTTTAAACACCATATTGAAGTTTTAACAAAGAAATTGAAATTCACTCTTGGCTTCCTTTACAGACTTAAATGTTGTTTTTCAATTTCATCCCGTAAAAGGTTGGTCTCTGGCTTATTCCTGTCCCAGCTGGACTACGGTGATACCATTTATAGATTTGCCTGTCCCACTGTTTTGGCCAAACTTGACCCACTCTACCATGCTGCACTGCGTTATATATCAAATGCACCCTATAGGACTCATCATTGCACATTGTATAGCCTAACTGGATGGTCCTCACTTACTATGCGTAGGATGCAGCACTGGTTTTTATTAATGTATAAAGCCATTTTAGGTAAGCTTCCACTCTACATATGTGTCAGATTTGCCCCAGTTTGTGACTCTTACAAACTCAGATCCAGTGCCTGGAGACGGGTCCAGGTTCCTACTGTACGGACTGAGGCTGGAAAAAGGAGTCTTTCTTATTATGGTCCTTGGTCTTGGAATGACCTTCAATCACGCCTTAAACTGATGGCACTTGTCTCTATTTCATGTTTTAAATTGAAGTTGTCTGAAGTCCTCACCACCAGCTGCTCTTGCAGTAACAAGTAGTGTACTTTTTTAATTGTCCTAATGTGCACAATGTAGTGACTGCTTTTTCGTCTTTTGTTTTCTTTGTTATGTTCTCTCTATTTTATATGTTTGTGTTATGTGTAACGTTGCTGCCTTCTTGGCCAGGTCAGCATTGAAAATGAGATTTTATCTCAATGTTTTTTATCTGGTTAAATAAAGGTTAAAAAAAAAAAAAAAAAAAAAAAGTCAGATTGCTCTGAAGATGGGAGGAGGGGATATTCTATTAATGTTCACGTTCACACAGTCAGGTGATTTTCACGGCCGTCTTTCCTGCAACGGCAGTTTTTCTGTATTTCCTCTATCCTGTAATATGACTTGATATCTTTAAACTCTGCACACGGAGCTCTGATTGGTCAGCAGGCGGTGCTTTCACTGAGTTGATCTCTTAGCCTGCAACCCAGGTTAGCCGCTCAGCATCAGTTACCATGGAGATCTAGCCCGCTAAAAAGAGAACCAGCGTCGTAGGACCGGAAAGCCAGAGTTTACCCTGAAGTTAGCTAAGAGAACATCCGGCTTCGTAGTACAGGCCTCAGGTCACACACTCTGCTGATCACACACTCTGCTGAGAATCAAACACACACACACACTCTACTGATCACACACTCTGCTGAGAATCAAACACACACACACACACACACACACACACACACACACACACACACACACACACACACACACACACACACACACACACACACACACACACACACCCTCTACTGAGAACATGTTACAGCCTGCAGAGTGTGCTGCGTTCAGGGACAGTCTGGGGAGTGTGGTGCATTCAGGGACAGTCTGCAGAGTGTGGTGCATTCAGGTACAGAAGACTCACCCAAAGCTCCCTGGCAGATGTCAGTTCTGCTGGCTCCGCCCACAATGAATTCAGGATCAGAGACAAGTTCCTAAAGGGGGGGGGGGGGGCAGAACATACTTTATTACTGTGAATAATACTCACACTGACTTGTGTGTGTGTGTGTGTGTGTGTGTGTGTGTGTGTGTGTGTGTGTGTGTGTGTGTGTGTGTGTGTGTGTGTGTGTGTGTGTGTGTGTGTGTGTGTGTGTGTGTGTGTGTGTGTGATGTTTTCCTCTCTGTTTTTGAGGTTGTAGTGACTCATCTCTCAGGAATGCAGGATCTCTGATGACTCACATTTCCCTCAGATTATTTTTAAGTATTTATTTGAACACAGTTTCAATTTAAATCCTGAAATTAGTATTTGCATCACAAGTTTTGAAAGGTCTTGTTTAATGATATGAATATGTCATTAATTCTGTAACGCTGCAGTAGCAGGGTGGAGCAGATACATCCAGGTCTGAAGAAACATTTATAATATATCACCTTTACATTTCTATATGTGACCTGCAACATGAAATCATCCTATATGTGACCTGCAACATGAAATCATCCTATATGTGACCTGTAACATGAAATCATCCTATATGTGACCTGTAACATGAAATCATCCTATATGTGACCTGCAACATGAAATCATCCTATATGTGACCTGCAACATGAAATCATCCTATATGTGACCTGCAACATGAAATCATCCTATATGTGACTGTAACATGAAATCATCCTATATGTGACCTGTAACATGAAATCATCCTATATGTGACCTGCAACATGAAATCATCCTATATGTGACCTGCAACATGAAATCATCCTATATGTGACCTGCAACATGAAATCATCCTATATGTGACCTGTAACATGAAATCATCCTATATGTGACCTGCAACATGAAATCATCCTATATGATAACAGTATAACAGTTCATCTCCAGCAGAATAAATGTGATGAATGAGTCTCAGTTTAGTCTGAGCCCTGCTTCCTGTTCCATCTGGGTACACCCACTCTATACTAACTAGCTCTACACCCACTCTATACTAACTAGCTCTACACCCACTCTATACTAACTAACTCTACACCCACTCTATACTAACTAGCTCTACACCCACTCTATACTAACTAGCTCTACACCCACTCTATACTAACTAGCTCTACACCCACTCTATACTAACTAGCTCTACACCCACTCTATACTAACTAGCTCTACACCCACTCTATACTAACTAGCTCTACACCCACTCTATACTAACTAGCTCTACACCCACTCTATACTAACTAGCTCTACTCTAACGACCCTGTAATAACTCTATATCATCTGATTTCCATCACATCTGTAACATATGTACTCTATCTCTAATAAATCCATAATTTGTGTGTGTGTGTGTGTGTGCGTGTGTGTGTGTGTGTGTGTGTGTGTGTGTGTGTGTGTGTGTGTGTGTGTGCGTGTGTGTGGTAAAACAGAGTAATGTGTGTTTCTGGTTTTTCTGACATATTTGACATGCCAGGGATTCCGGGGTTTTTCCGTGTGTGTGTGTGTGTGTGTGCGTGTGTGCGTGTGTGTGTGTGTGTGTGTGCGTGTGTGTGTGTGGTAAAACAGAGTAATGTGTGTTTCTGGTTTTTCTGACATATTTGACATGCCAGGGATTCCGGGGTTTTTCCGTGTGTGTGTGTGTGTGTGTGTGCGTGTGTGTGTGTGTGTGTGTGTGTGTGTGTGTGTGTGTGTGTGTGTGTGTGTATTCTGTAAACAAACCAGGTCTTACCGTCGGTCTCTTCCAGGTCACCCCCCGGACCTTCGGGGACCCGCGGCCCAGATCTTTGAAGCCCAGCGTCTCCGCAGCGGGGGGGAAGGTCGGGTCTGAGAACAAAGTCCCGGAGGAGCGGCTCTGCTCCCGCAGCGCGAGGAAGTCCTGGTTCAGGTACCGAGTCGCGTTCGCATTGGTCCCAAAACCCGCCGCGAGAGCGCGCTTCTTCGCCAGCGTGGACGCGACGCCCGACATGTTGCTGAGGAAGAGGATGTGAGGAAGAATTGAGGAAGAAGTGAAGAAGAAGTTATGAAGAAGTGAGTTAGAGGAACAAAGTTAGAAACTCCGCTCAGACTGAGCGCTAACTTTCCTCTGTCAGACCTCCGCCCTGAAACCCAGAGGGGGGAGGAGCAGGCTGTCTCACCCCTCTCTCTCTCTCTCTCTCTCTCTCTCTCTCTCTCTCTCTCTCTCTCTCTCCATGTTAACATGTCTCTCCCTCCCTGTCTCACACCTCCCTGTCTCTCTCTCTCTCTATGTAAACATCTCTCTCTGTCTCACCCCTCCCTCACTCTCTCTCTCTAGGTTAACATGTCTCTCTCTCCCTGTCTCACCCCTCCCTGTCTTTCTCTCTCTCTCTCTCTCTGTCTGTAAACATATTTCTGCCTCGCCCAGTCTCTCTCTCTCCACGTTAACATGTCTCTCTCTCTCTCTCTCTCTCTCTCTCTCTCTCTCTCTCTCTCTCTCTCTCTCTCTCTCTCTCTCTCTCTCTCTCTCTCTCTCCATGTTAACATGTCTCTCTCTCTCTTTCTCTCTCTCCATGTTAACATGTCTCTCTCTCTCTCCACGTTAACATGTCTCTCTCTCTCTTTCTCTCTCTCCATGTTAACATGTCTCTCTCTCTCTTTCTCTCTCTCCATGTTAACATGTCTCTCTCTCTCCACGTTAAAGGGGACCTATCATGCAAAATGCACTTGTGTACGTCTTTTCTACATGAATATGTGTCCCCGGTGTTCCAGGGAACTCACCAAGTGTCAGAAAACACAACCCTCTCTATTTTCCTCCATACCCAAATCTCTAAAAAAGGGGCTGCAACGGATCTGATCAAAACTGATCCAGATTTGGGTTTGGGGGAGAAAAAGAGATCTCCGTCCTCCGTGTTTTATTATATAGAGTCGTTATTCATTTGTTTTAAAGCTCAATAAATAACAAAGAAGACCTTTGACCGGCACTTTTCAAATTTTGTCCGGAAGATTGAAACTTTAACGGACATCTTGACCGGCGAAAGAAAACCTAACTGAAACTCTGCCGCACGGTCCCCTGGTTCCTTGGAAGAGGCGGAGAGGTGGGTGTTTGTCATCTGCTGGTGGACTAACCGGAGAGAATTACAGTGCTTGCCTCGACGGGGAGGGATTCCCTAGGGAGGCACCCAGGTAGCATCCTTACCAGGTGGCATCCTTACTAGGTGACATCCTTACCAGGTGGCATCCTTACTAGGTGGCATCCTTACTAGGTGGCATCCTTACCAGGTGGCATCCTTACTAGGTGGCATCCTTACTAGGTGGCATCCTTACTTGCCCGAACCACCGCGAAGGAGGAGTGGTTCAACTCCGAGTCCCTCCCAGATAACTGAACCTCTCACCTTATCCCTAAGGGAGACGCCAGCCACCCTGCGGAGAAAACCCATCTCGGACGCTTGTATCCGCGATCTGGTTCTTTAGGTCATGACCCATCCTTCATGACCATAGGTGAGGGTAGGAAGGAGAATGGCCCGGTAGACAGAGAGCTTTGCCTTCTGGCTCAGCTCTCTTTTCCTCACACGGTAAAGCGACTGCAGTACCACTCCCGCTGCTCCGATTCTCCGGCTCATCTCACGCTCCATTGTTCCCTCACTCGAGAACAAGACCCCGAGATACTTGAACTCCTTCACTTGGGGTAAGCAAATTGTGCATCTTATGTACAAGGTTAACATTGAAAGTGTTGATGATATGTCCCAATGCGTCTCAATGTACATGTTACTCCAGCTGCCTATCAGTTAAACTCGCATTCCATGGACAGACGTGTAAAACACTCAAATTCCAATAGATGGAGCTCTAGACTAATTTATAACATTTGTAAAAATGTTAAGTCTGAAAAACACGCCATTATGGATGATAAATAGGTTAATATGGTAAACAAGGGCGCACAACCCCCAAACTTCGTGGGTGTGTTCCAACGGGTACAAAGTGTAAATATATCAAGTTTGATGGACCTGTGATGTCTGTAAATATTTGAATTAAAACAGTTTAATCGAGTTTGAGCACTAATATAGCCATGTTAACACTTTAGCGGGGTAAACATGTTATCTTTTCACCCTGGGTCTATGGGTCTCTGAGACCCTGCTAACAGCAGTGACTCTGCTGCCTGCATTTAAACAGATTCACCAGTTTAAGACTGCATGACAACATGCATTGTAGTTCTGGCACATGTTCAGATTCTGCTATTTCTGCTGAAATAGCACATTGTGAACTACCAGTTTTCATTAAATGACTCTGTCTCCTGAATTAAAACAGTTCCCACGACTTTGACCACTAATGTACCCATGATTCAGACACTTATTCCTGGGTAAATATGTTATCTTTTCACCCTGGGTGTGTGTGACACCATCTGGTGGAACATTTGTGAATTACACTAAAATCCAAAACCTTAATGTTTTTTATCTTAGCGAAATAATGGTTTAATGACCCCAATGTAATGATCATTTATGATTCTGCAGACGTTGCCTACACGTGTATCACAACGGCTTATTTTTAGAGTGAATTAGAAAACTCGGTTAGTAAGGTTTTTTGTTGTCAATATGAGATGCACTGTTTTCATGTCCCATGTACATGTCTGTACATATGGCCTCACGCACTACTAAGGTAGGGTTAGGACTCATTCCCTACTTGGAGAGGACAGTCCATCGGTTTCCGGCTGAGAACCATGGCCTCAGATTTGGAGGTGCTGATCCTCATCCCAGCCGCTTCACACTCGGTTGCGAACCGATCCAGTGAGAGCTGAAGGTCGGAGACCGATGAAGCCATTAGAACCACATCATCTGCAAAAAGCAGTGGTGCAATCCTTAGCCCACCGAACTGCAGACCCCCTCCCCCACGACTACGCCTCGAAATCCTATCCATGAATATTACAAACAGGATTGCTGACAAAGCGCAGCCCTGGCGGAGGCCAACCCTCACCGGAAATGGGTCCGACTTCCTGCCGAGGACCCGGACCCAGCTCTCGCTTTGGGAGTACAGAGATTGGATGGCCCTGAGTAGAGGGCCTGTCGGTACCTTGCAACTGCCTCGGGACTCCCCCGGGATAACATATCCCTGAAGGCCTCCTTCTTCAGTTGGACGGCTTCCCTGACCACCGGTGTCCACCAGGAGGTTCAAGGGTTACCGCCCCTTGAGGCACCTAAGACATTCAGACCACAGCTCCCCGCCGCGGCTTCGGCAATAGAGGCTTTGAACACCGCTCACTCTGGTTCAATGTCCCTAGCCTCCACAGGAATGCCCGAAAAGCTCAGCCGGAGGTGTGAGTTGAAGGCCTCCTGAACTTGGGCCTCCTCCAGACGTTCCCAGTTCACCCGAACTACACGTTTGGGCTTACCAGGTCTGTCCAGAGGCTTCCCCCGCCACTCGACCCAACTCACCACCAGATGGTGATCAGTTCTCCGCCCCTCGCTTTACCCGAGTGTCCAAAACATACGGCCTCAGGTCCGATGATACGATAACAAAATCGATCATGGACCTTCTGCCTAGGGTGCTCTGGTACCACGTACAATTATGAGCATCCTTATGTTCGAACATGGTGTTTGTTATGGCCAATCCGTGACTAGCACAGAAGTCCAGTAACAAACCACCACTCCGGTTCAGATCAGGGGGGCCGTTCCTCCCAATCACGCCCCTCCAAGTGTCTCCATCATTGTCCACATGTGCGTTGAAGTCTCCCAGCCAGATTAAAGAGTCCCCTTCAGGAGCCCCATACAGGACTCTTTTCAGGGTCTCCAAGAAGGCCGTATACTCTGAACTGCTGTTTGGTGCATAAGCACACACAACAGTCAGAGTTTCCCCCCCGATAACCCGCAGGCGTAGGGAGGCGACCCTCTCGTCCACTGGGGTAAACTCCAACAAAGAAGAATATTAAAGGTGGGGTAGGTAAGTTTGAGAAACCGGCTCGAGATACACTTGTTGTTATATTCCATGGAATGCTCTTAACATCCCGATAGCAATGAATATCTGAAGTGCTTTGACAAAAAATCCATAAAGAAATATCATCTGTGGAAGCTGTAGTACTGTAAAAAGCACGACCAATCATCTGAGCCGGCCCAGCTAAAATAACTGGATGGCCTACCTGCCTGTCAGCCTTCCATCTGTGCACAAACTCATCTCGTGCCCTCATTGGTCATGTGCGCGTTCGTGTGTGTTGGAGGAGGGGCTCTGTAAGGAAGTGGCAGATTTTTTCCGGCTGTGTATTTTCAAATTCTAGCGATCTCGAGCTGGTTTCTCAAACTTACCTACCCCACCTTTAAGTTGTTCCTTGTTTTCCTGTCATCTGCTTTTTTTGGATTAAAGCTCGCTTTCTGTAGACCTTTTGTTTTATTACTGCATTTGGGTCCTGCCTTGCCCCAACACGCTGACACCAATGTAGTGTTATTATTAATAAAGACCGCGGTAACAACAGAGACTATTACACTCCTGTTGTGCAATACTTCTAATGTGCAATATATATATATAGTAAGAGTCAAAAGCATGGACACACCTTCTCATTCAAAGGTTTTTATCTATTTTAATTATTTTCTACATTGTAGATGAATACTGAAGACATCAAAACTATAAAAGAACACATACGGAATGATCTAGTTCACAAAAAAGTGTTAAAAAATCCAGAATATGATTTTTATTTTATATTCTTCAGAGTAGCCCCGTTTTGCCTTCATGACAGCTTTGAAGCTGACTGAGAGAAGCCAAGAGTTTGCAAATGAGAAGGTGTGTCCAAACTTTTGACTGGTACTGTATATATATATATATATATATATATATATATATATGTGTGTGTAAGGCCCTAGCCAGCATGTTGTTGTTTTTGTTATTGTTCCTGTTTTTATTTTTGTTTCTCTCATTTCAGTTTCAGCTTTCCTGCCCTTGATTGAACTCCGCCTGCTTTCCATCCCGACTTCCTGCTTCCCATCATCATCTCTCCCTCTGTCTACTTAGTCTGCGTCCACATTCCCCTCAGTGCCAGTTCCTCTTTGTTATTCCCAGCAGTGTTCATTTCTACCAGTATCTTGATTCCACGTGTACCTGACTTCATGTCCTGACCCTGTTCCTGCCTAATCCTCCTCTGTTGTTGGTAGCCTTACTGACTGATCTCTCGTATACCGACCCTTGGCTAGAAAGAGTCTCTGAGTCGTGCTCTTGAGTCCTCTACTGGTGTTCATTCAGTCCTTACAATATGTATAACGTAAATAGCTGTGCAATTGATCCTACCACCTTTAATACTCTCACCTGGCTGATATATCACTAAACTGTTACTGGTACTCGATGTATATCTTGTAAATTGTATAATTTCTAGTTTTATCTTTAATATTTGTTATGCTTCTTAATGAATATTGAGCTGTCTTTGGCTCTCTGCTGTGACACTTGTAAATGTCCCCTCTGTGGGACGAATAAAGGTGTTCTGATTCTGAGTCCTGTGGGCATGAGTCCTGCAGGTCTTGGTTAGGTGAGCTGAGTGTTTTTTGATTTTTTAAATAAACATATCTATTGTTATTTTTAAATGGTTCTACATGTCTGCTGCAGGCTGTGATCCTGGCTTTAACAGAGGTCATTGAACGCCTCGCTCACAAGGAGTGTTTCCTGTTAATAGGCGTTTGCTTTCATTACTCACTAACTGATATCAGACCAGAGCTACACCCTTCACCTGACCACACACATGCACACACACACACACACAAACACACACACAAACACACACACCTCAGCCAGTCTAAGCAGACCATCGAGATCATTTCAGAGACTACAGTGGACGTTTGGAGACTTCTGGTAAAACCACCTTGAATCACTGCAGGTCTGTAGAATCTCTTTAGACTCTCTTTAGACTCTCTCTGTAGACTCTCTGTAGACTCTCTTTAGACTCTCTGTAGACTCTCTGTAGACTCTCTGTAGACTCTCTTTAGACCCTCTGTAGACTCTCTGTAGACTCTCTGTAGACTCTCTTTAGACTCTGTAGACTCTTTAGACTCTCTGTAGACTCTCTTTAGACTCTCTGTAGACTCTTTAGACTCTCTGTAGACTCTCTTTAGACTCTCTGTAGACTCTCTTTAGACTCTCTGTAGACTCTCTGTAGACTCTCTGTAGACTCTCTGTAGACTCTCTTTAGACCCTCTTTAGACTCTCTTTACACCCTCTTTAGACTCTCTTTAGACTCTCTTTAGACCCTCTGTAGACTCTCTTTAGACTCTCTGTAGACTCTCTGTAGACTCTCTGTAGACTCTCTGTAGACTCTGTAGACTCTCTGTAGACTCTCTGTAGACTCTCTTTAGACCCTCTTTAGACTCTTTACACCCTCTTTAGACTCTCTTTAGACTCTCTTTAGACCCTCTGTAGACTCTCTGTAGACTCTCTTTAGACCCTCTTTAGACTCTCTTTAGACCCTCTTTAGACTCTGTAGACTCTCTGTAGACTCTCTTTAGACTCTCTGTAGACTCTCTTTAGACCCTCTTTAGACTCTCTTTAGACCCTCTTTAGACTCTCTGTAGACTCTCTTTAGACCCTCTGTAGACTCTCTGTAGACTCTCTTTAGACCCTCTTTAGACTCTCTTTAGACCCTCTTTAGACTCTGTAGACTCTCTGTAGACTCTCTTTAGACTCTCTGTAGACTCTCTTTAGACCCTCTTTAGACTCTCTTTAGACCCTCTTTAGACTCTCTGTAGACTCTCTGTAGACTCTCTGTAGACTCTCTTTAGACCCTCTTTAGACTCTCTTTACACCCTCTTTAGACTCTCTGTAGACTCTCTGTAGACTCTCTTTAGACTCTCTTTAGACTCTCTTTAGACCCTCTGTAGACTCTCTTTAGACTCTCTTTACACCCTCTTTAGACTCTCTGTAGACTCTCTGTAGACTCTCTGTAGACTCTCTGTAGACGCTCTGTAAGACTCTCTGTAGAACTCTCTTTAGACTCTCTGTAGACTCTCTGTAGACTCTATGTAGACTCTCTGTAGACTCTCTGTAGACTCTATGTAGACTCTCTGTAGACTCTCTGTAGACTCTCTTTAGACTCTCTGTAGAACTCTCTGTAGACTCCTCTGTAGACTCTCTTTAGACTCTTCTGTAGACTCTCTTTAGACTCTCTTTAGACTCGCCTGTAGACTCTCTGTAGACTCTCTTAGACTCGTCCTTAGACTCTCTGTAGCTCTCGTAGACTCTCTGTAGACTCTCTTTAGACCCTCTTTAGACTCTCTTTACACCCTCTTTAGACTCTCTGTAGACTCTCTGTAGACTCTCTTTAGACTCTCTTTAGACTCTCTTTAGACCCTCTGTAGACTCTCTTTAGACTCTCTTTACACCCTCTTTAGACTCTCTGTAGACTCTCTGTAGACTCTCTGTAGACTCTCTTTAGACTCTCTGTAGACTCTCTGTAGACTCTCTTTAGACTCTCTGTAGACTCTCTGTAGACTCTATGTAGACTCTCTGTAGACTCTCTGTAGACTCTATGTAGACTCTCTGTAGACTCTCTGTAGACTCTCTTTAGACTCTCTGTAGACTCTCTGTAGACTCTCTGTAGACTCTCTTTAGACTCTCTGTAGACTCTCTTTAGACTCTCTTTAGACTCTCTGTAGACTCTCTGTAGACTCTCTTTAGACTCTCTTTAGACTCTCTGTAGACTCTCTTTAGACTATCTGTAGACTCTCTGTAGACTCTCTGTAGACTCTCTTTTAGACTCCTCTTTAAGACTCTCTGTAGACTCTCTGTAGACTCTGTAGACTCTCTGTAGACTCTCTGTAGACTCTGTAGACTCTCTGTAGACTCTCTGTAGACTCTCTTTAGACCCTCTTTAGACTCTCTTTACACCCTCTTTAGACTCTCTTTAGACTCTTCTTTAGAACCCTCTGTAGAACCTCTACGTAGACTCTCTTAGACCCTCTTTAGACTCGCTTTAGACCCTCTTTAGACTCTGTAGACTCTCTGTAGACTCTCTTTAGACCCTCTTTAGACTCTCTTTAGACCCTCTTTAGACTCTCTGTAGACTCTCTGTAGACTCTCTGTAGACTCTCTTAGACCTCTTAGACTCATCTTTAGACCCTCTTAGACTCTCTTTACAACACCCCTCTTTAGACTCTCTGTAGACTCTCTGTAGACTCTCTGTAGACTCTCTTTAGACTCTCTTTAGACTCTCTTAGACCCTCTGTAGACTCTCTTTAGACTCTCTTACAACCTCTTTAGACTCTCTGTAGACCTCTGTAGACTCTCTGTAGACTCTCTGTAGACCTCTGTAACTCTCTGTAGACTCTCTGTAGACTCTCCTGTAGACTCTCTGTAGACTCTCTGTAGACTCCTCTGTAGACTCTATGTAGACTCTATGTAGAGTCTCTGTAGACTCTCTGTAGACTCTATGTAGACTCTGTAGACTCTCTGTAGACTCTCTTTAGACTCTCTGTAGACTCTCTGTAGACACTCTCTGTAGACTCTCTCTAGACTCTCTGTACACTCTCTTTAGACTCTCTGCAGACTCTCTTTAGACTCTCTTTAGACCCTCTGTAGACTCTCTGTAGACTCTCTGTAGACTCTCTTTAGACTCTCTTTAGACCTCTGTAGACTCTCTTGAACTAGCTGTAGACCTCTCTGTAACTCTCTGTAGACTCCTCTTTAGACTCTCTGTAGACTCTCTGTAGACTCTCTGTAGACTCTGTAGACTCTCTGTAGACTCTCTGTAGACTCTGTAGACTCTCTGTAGACTCTCTGTAGACTCTCTGTAGACTCTCTTTAGACCCTCTTAGACTCTCTTTACACCCTCTTTAGAACTCTCTTTAGACTCTCTTTAGACCCTCTGTAGACTCTCTGTAGACTCTCTTTAGACCCTCTTTAGACTCTCTTTAGACCCTCTTTAGACTCTGTAGACTCTCTGTAGACTCTCTTTAGACCCTCTTTAGACTCTCTTTAGACCCTCTTTAGACTCTCTGTAGACTCTCTGTAGACTCTCTGTAGACTCTCTTTAGACCCTCTTTAGACTCTCTTTAGACCCTCTTTAGACTCTCTTTACACCCTCTTTAGACTCTCTGTAGACTCTCTGTAGACTCTCTGTAGACTCTCTTTAGACTCTCTTTAGACTCTCTTTAGACCCTCTGTAGACTCTCTTTAGACTCTCTTTACACCCTCTTTAGACTCTCTGTAGACTCTCTGTAGACTCTCTGTAGACTCTCTGTAGACTCTCTGTAGACTCTCTTTAGACTCTCTGTAGACTCTCTGTAGACTCTAGACTCTCTGTAGACTCTCTGTAGACTCTATGTAGACTCTATGTAGATTCTCTGTAGACTCTCTGTAGACTCTATGTAGACTCTGTAGACTCTCTGTAGACTCTCTGTAGACACTCTGTAGACTCTCTGTAGACTCTCTGTAGACTCTCTTTAGACTCTCTGTAGACTCTCTGTAGACTCTCTGTAGACTCTCTGTAGACTCTCTGTAGACTCTCTGTAGACTCTCTTTAGACTCTCTGTAGACCTCTCTGTAGACATCTCTGTAGACTCTCTTTAGACTCTCTGTAGACTCTCTGTAGACTCTCTTTAGACTCTCTTTAGACCCTCTGTAGACTCTCTGTAGACTCTCTGTAGACTCTCTTTAGACTCTCTTTAGACCCTCTGTAGACTCTCTGTAGACTCTCTGTAGACTCTCTGTAGACTCTCTTTAGACTCTCTGTAGACTCTCTGTAGACTCTCTGTAGACTCTCTGTAGACTCTATTTAGACTCTATGTAGACTTCTCTGTAGACCTCTCTGTAGACTCTCTGTAGACTCTGTAGACTCTCTGTAGACTCTCTTTAGACTCTCTGTAGACTCTCTGTAGACTCTCTGTAGACTCTCTTTAGACTCTCTGTAGACTCTCTGTAGACTCTCTTTAGACTCTCTTTAGACCCTCTGTAGACTCTCTGTAGACTCTCTGTAGACTCTCTTTAGACTCTCTTTAGACTCTCTGTAGACTCTCTTTAGACTATCTGTAGACTCTCTGTAGACTCTCTGTAGACTCTCTTTAGACTCTCTTTAGACTCTCTGTAGACTCTCTGTAGACTCTGTAGACTCTCTGTAGACTCTCTGTAGACTCTGTAGACTCTCTGTAGACTCTCTGTAGACTCTCTTTAGACCCTCTTTAGACTCTCTTTACACCCTCTTTAGACTCTCTTTAGACTCTCTTTAGACCCTCTGTAGACTCTCTGTAGACTCTCTTTAGACCCTCTTTAGACTCTCTTTAGACCCTCTTTAGACTCTGTAGACTCTCTGTAGACTCTCTTTAGACCCTCTTTAGACTCTCTTTAGACCCTCTTTAGACTCTCTGTAGACTCTCTGTAGACTCTCTGTAGACTCTCTTTAGACCCTCTTTAGACTCTCTTTAGACCCTCTTTAGACTCTCTTTACACCCTCTTTAGACTCTTCTGTAGACTCTCTGTAAGACTCTCGGTAGACTCTCTTTAGACTCTCTTTAGACTCTCTCTTAGACCCTCTGTAGACTCTCTTTAGACTCTCTTTACAAAACACCCTCTTTGACTCTCTGTAGACTCTCTGTAGACTCTCTGTAGACGCTCTGTAGACTCTCTGTAGACTCTCTTTAGAGACTCTCTGTAGACTCTCTGTAGACTCTCTGTAGACTCTCTGTAGACTCTATTAGACTCTAATGTAGATTCTCTGTAGACTCTATGTAGACTCTGTAGACTCTCTGTAGACTCTCTTTAGACTCTCTGTAGACTCTCTGTAGACACTCTGTAGACTCTCTTTAGACTCTCTGTAGACTCTCTGTAGACTCTCTTTAGACTCTCTTTAGACTCTCTGTAGACTCTCTGTAGACTCTCTTTAGACTCTCTTTAGACCCTCTGTAGACTCTCTAGACTCTCTGTAGACTCTCTGTAGACTCTCTTTAGACTCTCTTTAGACTCTCTGTAGACTCTCTGTAGACTCTGTAGACTCTCTGTAGACTCTCTGTAGACTCTGTAGACTCTCTGTAGACTCTCTGTAGACTCTCTTTAGACCCTCTTTAGACTCTCTTTACACCCTCTTTAGACTCTCTTTAGACTCTCTTTAGACCCTCTGTAGACTCTCTGTAGACTCTCTTTAGACCCTCTTTAGACTCTCTTTAGACTCTCTTTAGATCTTGTAGACTCTCTGTAGACTCTCTTTAGACCTCTTTAGACTCTCTTTAGACCCTCTTTAGACTCTCTGTAGATCTCTGTAGACTCTCTGTAGACTCTCTTTAGACCCTCTTTAGACTCTCTTTAGACCCTCTTTAGACTCTCTTACACCCTCTTAGACTCTCGTGTAGACTCTCTGTAGACTCTCTGTAGACTCTCTTTAGACTCTCTTTAGACTCTCTTTAGACCCTCTGTAGACTCTCTTTAGACTCTCTTTACACCCTCTTTAGACTCTCTGTAGACTCTCTGTAGACTCTCTGTAGACTCTCTGTAGACTCTCTGTAGACTCTCTTTAGACTCTCTGTAGACTCTCTGTAGACTCTCTGTAGACTCTATGTAGACTCTATGTAGATTCTCTGTAGACTCTATGTAGACTCTGTAGACTCTCTGTAGACTCTCTTTAGACTCTCTGTAGACTCTCTGTAGACACTCTGTAGACTCTCTTTAGAACTCTGTAGACTCTCTGTAGACTCTCTTTAGACTCTCTTTAGACCCTCTGTAGAACTCTGTAGACTCTCTGTAGACTCTCTGTAGACTCTCTTAGACCCTCTGTAGACTCTCTGTAGACTCTCTGTAGACTCTCTGTAGACTCTCTTAGACTCTCTGTAGACTCTCTGTAGACTCTCTGTAGACTCTAGACTCTCTGTAGACTCTCTGTAGACTCTCTGTAGACTCTCTGTAGACTCTCTGTAGACTCTCTGTAGACTCTAGACTCTCTGTAGACTCTCTGTAGACTCTCTGTAGACTCTATGTAGACTCTCTTAGACTCTCTTAGACTCTTTAGACTCTCTGTAGACTCTCTGTATACTCTATGTAGACTCTCTGTAGACTCTCTTTAGACTCTCTGTAGACTCTATGTAGACTCTATGTAGACTCTCTGTAGACTCTCTGTAGACTCTCTGTAGACTCTCTGTAGACTCTATGTAGACTCTCTGTAGACTCTCTGTAGACTCTCTGTAGACTCTCTGTAGACTCTCTGTAGACTCTCTGTAGACTCTAGACTCTCTGTAGACTCTCTGTAGACTCTCTTTAGACTCTATGTAGACTCTCTGTAGACTCTCTGTAGACTCTCTGTAGACTCTAGACTCTCTGTAGACTCTCTGTAGACTCTCTGTAGACTCTCTGTAGACTCTCTTTAGACTCTCTGTAGACTCTATGTAGACTCTATGTAGACTCTCTGTAGACTCTCTGTAGACTCTCTGTAGACTCTCTGTAGACTCTATGTAGACTCTCTGTAGACTCTCTGTAGACTCTCTGTAGACTCTAGATCTCTGTAGACTCTATGTAGACTCTCTGTAGACTCTATGTAGACCTCTGTAGACTTAGACTCTCTGTAGACTCTCTGTAGACTCTGTAGACTCTCTGTAGACTCTAGACTCTCTGTAGACTCTCTGTAGACTCTAGTAGACTCTCTGTAGACTCTAGACTCTCTGTAGACTCTCTGTAGACTCTCTGTAGACTCTCTGTAGACTCTCTGTAGACTCTCTGTAGACTCTAGACTCTCTGTAGACTCTCTGTAGACTCTCTGTAGACTCTCTGTAGACTCTCTGTAGACTCTCTTTAGACTCTGTAGACTCTCTGTAGACTTTAGACTCTCTGTAGACTCTCTGTAGACTCTATGTAGACTCTCTGTAGACTCTCTGTAGACTCTCTGTAGACTCTCTGTAGACTCTCTTTAGACTCTCTGTAGACTCTCTGTAGACTCTAGACTCTCTGTAGACTCTCTGTAGACTCTATGTAGACTCTCTGTAGACTCTCTGTAGACTCTATGTAGACTCTCTGTAGACTCTCTGACTCTCTGTAGACTCTCTTTAGACTCTCTGTAGACTCTCTGTAGACTCTTGTAGATCTCTGTGACTCTCTCTCTTAGACTCTGTAGACTCTCTGTAGACTCTCTGTAGACTCTCTGTAGACTCTCTTTAGACTCTCTGTAGACTCTATGTAGACTCTATATAGACTCTCTGTAGACTCTCTGTAGACTCTCTGTAGACTCTCTGTAGACTCTATGTAGACTCTCTGTAGACTCTCTGTAGACTCTCTGTAGACTCTAGACTCTCTGTAGACTCTATGTAGACTCTCTGTAGACTCTATGTAGACTCTCTGTAGACTCTAGACTCTCTGTAGACTCTCTGTAGACTCTATGTAGACTCTCTGTAGACTCTCTGTAGACTCTAGACTCTCTGTAGACTCTCTGTAGACTCTAGACTCTCTGTAGACTCTATGTAGACTCTCTGTAGACTCTAGACTCTCTGTAGACTCTCTGTAGACTCTCTGTAGACTCTATGTAGACTCTCTGTAGACTCTAGACTCTCTGTAGACTCTCTGTAGACTCTATGTAGACTCTCTGTAGACTCTATGTAGACTCTCTGTAGACTCTCTGTAGACTCTCTTTAGACCCTCTTTAGACTCTCTTTAGACCCTCTTTAGACTCTCTTTACACCCTCTTTAGACTCTCTGTAGACTCTCTGTAGACTCTCTGTAGACTCTCTTTAGACTCTCTTTAGACTCTCTTTAGACCCTCTGTAGACTCTCTTTAGACTCTCTACACCCTCTTTAGACTCTCTGTAGACTCTCTGTAGACTCTCTGTAGACTCTCTGTAGACTCTCTGTAGACTCTCTTTAGACTCTCTGTAGACTCTCTGTAGACTCTCTGTAGACTCTCTGTAGACTCTCTGTAGACTCTATGTAGACTCTATGTAGATTCTCTGTAGACTCTCTGTAGACTCTATGTAGACTCTGTAGACTCTCTGTAGACTCTCTTTAGACTCTCTGTAGACTCTCTGTAGACTCTCTGTAGACTCTCTTTAGACTCTCTGTAGACTCTCTGTAGACTCTCTTTAGACTCTCTTTAGACCCTCTGTAGACTCTGTAGACTCTCTGTAGACTCTCTTTAGACTCTTTAGACCCTCTGTAGACTCTCTGTAGACTCTCTGTAGACTCTCTGTAGACTCTCTTTAGACTCTCTGTAGACTCTCTGTAGACTCTCTGTAGACTCTAGACTCTCTGTAGACTCTCTGTAGACTCTCTGTAGACTCTCTGTAGACTCTCTGTAGACTCTCTGTAGACTCTCTGTAGACTCTAGACTCTCTGTAGACTCTCTGTAGACTCTCTGTAGACTCTGTAGACTCTCTTTAGACTCTCTTGTAGACTCTCTGTAGACTCTCTTTAGACTCTCTGTAGACTCTAGACTCTCTGTAGACTCTCTGTAGACTCTCTTTAGACTCTCTGTAGACTCTCTGTAGACTCTCTGTAGACTCTCTGTAGACTCTAGACTCTCTGTAGACTCTCTGTAGACTCTCTGTAGACTCTCTTTAGACTCTCTTTAGACTCTCTGTAGACTCTCTGTAGACTCTCTGTAGACTCTAGACTCTCTGTAGACTCTGTACACTCTTTAGACTCTCTGTAGACTCTGTAGACTCTCTGTAGACTCTCTTTAGACTCTCTGTAGACTCTCTGTAGACTCTAGACTCTCTGTAGACTCTCTGTAGACTCTCTGTAGACTCTCTGTAGACTCTCTGTAGACTCTCTTTAGACTCTCTGTAGACTCTCTGTAGACTCTCTGTAGACTCTCTTTAGACTCTCTGTAGACTCTCTGTAGACTCTCTGTAGACTCTCTTTAGACTCTCTGTAGACTCTCTGTAGACTCTCTTTAGACTCTCTTTAGACCCTCTGTAGACTCTCTGTAGACTCTCTGTAGACTCTCTTTAGACTCTCTTTAGACCCTCTGTAGACTCTGTAGACTCTCTGTAGACTCTCTGTAGACTCTCTTTAGACTCTCTGTAGACTCTCTGTAGACTCTCTGTAGACTCTAGACTCTCTGTAGACTCTCTGTAGACTCTCTGTAGACTCTCTGTAGACTCTCTGTAGACTCTCTGTAGACTCTAGACTCTCTGTAGACTCTCTGTAGACTCTCTGTAGACTCTCTGTAGACTCTCTTTAGACTCTCTGTAGACTCTCTGTAGACTCTCTTTAGACTCTCTGTAGACTCTAGACTCTCTGTAGACTCTCTGTAGACTCTCTTTAGACTCTCTGTAGACTCTCTGTAGACTCTCTGTAGACTCTCTGTAGACTCTAGACTCTCTGTAGACTCTCTGTAGACTCTCTGTAGACTCTCATTTAGACTCTCTTTTAGACTCTCTGTAGACTCTCTGTAGACTCTCTGTAGACTCTAGACTCTCTGTAGACTCTCTCTAGACTCTCTGTACACTCTCTTTAGACTCTCTGTAGACTCTCTGTAGACTCTCTGTAGACTCTCTTTAGACTCTCTGTAGACTCTCTGTAGACTCTAGACTCTCTGTAGACTCTCTGTAGACTCTCTGTAGACTCTCTGTAGACTCTCTGTAGACTCTAGACTCTCTGTAGACTCTCTCTAGACTCTCTGTAGACTCTAGACTCTCTGTAGACTCTATGTAGACTCTCTGTAGACTCTAGACTCTCTGTAGACTCTCTGTAGACTCTATGTAGACTCTCTGTAGACTCTCTGTAGACTCTAGACTCTCTGTAGACTCTCTGTAGACTCTAGACTCTCTGTAGACTCTATGTAGACTCTCTGTAGACTCTAGACTCTCTGTAGACTCTCTGTAGACTCTCTGTAGACTCTATGTAGACTCTCTGTAGACTCTAGACTCTCTGTAGACTCTATGTAGACTCTCTGTAGACTCTCTGTAGACTCTATGTAGACTCTCTGTAGACTCTATGTAGACTCTCTGTAGACTCTCTGTAGACTCTCTGTAGACTCTAGACTCTCTGTAGACTCTATGTAGACTCTCTGTAGACTCTCTGTAGACTCTCTGTAGACTCTATGTAGACTCTCTGTAGACTCTCTTTAGACTCTCTTTAGACTCTCTGTAGACTCTCTGTAGACTCTATGTAGACTCTCTGTAGACTCTCTTTAGACTCTCTGTAGACTCTATGTAGACTCTATGTAGACTCTCTGTAGACTCTCTGTAGACTCTCTGTAGACTCTCTGTAGACTCTATGTAGACTCTCTGTAGACTCTCTGTAGACTCTTTGTAGACTCTCTGTAGACTCTCTGTAGACTCTCTGTAGACTCTAGACTCTCTGTAGACTCTCTGTAGACTCTCTTTAGACTCTATGTAGACTCTCTGTAGACTCTCTGTAGACTCTCTGTAGACTCTAGACTCTCTGTAGACTCTCTGTAGACTCTATGTAGACTCTCTGTAGACTCTAGACTCTCTGTAGACTCTCTGTAGACTCTCTGTAGACTCTCTGTAGACTCTCTGTAGACTCTAGACTCTCTGTAGACTCTCTGTAGACTCTCTGTAGACTCTCTGTAGACTCTCTGTAGACTCTCTTTAGACTCTGTAGACTCTCTGTAGACTTTAGACTCTCTGTAGACTCTCTGTAGACTCTATGTAGACTCTCTGTAGACTCTCTGTAGACTCTCTGTAGACTCTCTGTAGACTCTCTTTAGACTCTCTGTAGACTCTCTGTAGACTCTAGACTCTCTGTAGACTCTCTGTAGACTCTATGTAGACTCTCTGTAGACTCTCTGTAGACTCTATGTAGACTCTCTGTAGACTCTCTGTAGACTCTCTGTAGACTCTCTTTAGACTCTCTGTAGACTCTCTGTAGACTCTCTGTAGACTCTCTTTAGACTCTCTGTAGACTCTCTGTAGACTCTCTGTAGACTCTCTGTAGACTCTCTGTAGACTCTCTTTAGACTCTCTGTAGACTCTATGTAGACTCTATGTAGACTCTCTGTAGACTCTCTGTAGACTCTCTGTAGACTCTCTGTAGACTCTATGTAGACTCTCTGTAGACTCTCTGTAGACTCTCTGTAGACTCTAGACTCTCTGTAGACTCTATGTAGACTCTCTGTAGACTCTATGTAGACTCTCTGTAGACTCTAGACTCTCTGTAGACTCTCTGTAGACTCTATGTAGACTCTCTGTAGACTCTCTGTAGACTCTAGACTCTCTGTAGACTCTCTGTAGACTCTAGACTCTCTGTAGACTCTATGTAGACTCTCTGTAGACTCTAGACTCTCTGTAGACTCTCTGTAGACTCTCTGTAGACTCTATGTAGACTCTCTGTAGACTCTAGACTCTCTGTAGACTCTATGTAGACTCTCTGTAGACTCTCTGTAGACTCTATGTAGACTCTCTGTAGACTCTATGTAGACTCTCTGTAGACTCTCTGTAGACTCTCTGTAGACTCTAGACTCTCTGTAGACTCTATGTAGACTCTCTGTAGACTCTCTGTAGACTCTCTGTAGACTCTCTGTAGACTCTATGTAGACTCTCTGTAGACTCTCTTTAGACTCTCTTTAGACTCTCTGTAGACTCTCTGTAGACTCTATGTAGACTCTCTGTAGACTCTATGTAGACTCTATGTAGACTCTCTGTAGACTCTCTGTAGACTCTCTGTAGACTCTCTGTAGACTCTATGTAGACTCTCTGTAGACTCTCTGTAGACTCTCTGTAGACTCTCTGTAGACTCTCTGTAGACTCTCTGTAGACTCTAGACTCTCTGTAGACTCTCTGTAGACTCTCTTTAGACTCTATGTAGACTCTCTGTAGACTCTCTGTAGACTCTCTGTAGACTCTAGACTCTCTGTAGACTCTCTGTAGACTCTATGTAGACTCTCTGTAGACTCTAGACTCTCTGTAGACTCTCTGTAGACTCTCTGTAGACTCTCTGTAGACTCTCTG
>NW_022987822.1:107167-127167 GCF_902827165.1 Trematomus bernacchii | reverse complement strand
CCCCAGCCTGTTCCACATCATGAGGAGGGGTCTGAGGCTGGGCTCGCTGATGGGATGCTCCATCGACGTAAGCACTGAAACACCCCGGGAAGCTAAGCTAACTGCTAATGAATCACAGGAGGAACCTACCATGTAGCTCTTTATGCTAAGCTAATGTTCAACAGGTAAACACTTCAGAGTCAAAGTAAAAAAAGTCAACTTTATTGTCAACTTTCAGTTTGTGTGTACAGACAGAGAGAGATCGAAATATCGCTTCCCACACTCTGATTGGCTGAAACACCAAACAGATCATTGCAGCATTACCCATAATCCCCTCTGTTTCAGCCCTGTTTCCAAAGTGCTGATTCTCTGTCTGTTACTTCAGATGAAAATAAGGAGCCCCTCCCCACGCCCCTCTGAGAGACATTTGGTTACAAAGAACTCAATGGTGCTCTAGGAGGAGATTCAGGTGATAAGGGGGGGGGGGTTACCTTGGTTGCTGATTGGCTAATGGTTACACAAGACAAAACATCGTTATGACATCATAACGTGGCCAAAATCTGATCAGCTCATTTTCAGACAGGAGGGAGGAGAGAGATTTCCGCCTCCAGTGGAGAGCAGAGGAGACCCTCAGTGGAGAGCAGAGGAGACCCTCAGTGGAGAGCAGAGGAGACCCTCAGTAGAGAGCAGAGGAGACCCTCAGTGGAGAGCAGAGGAGACCCTCAGTGGAGAGCAGAGGAGACCCTCAGTGGAGAGCAGAGGAGATCCTCAGTGGAGAGCAGAGGAGACCCTCAGTGGAGAGCAGAGGAGACCCTCAGTGGAGAGCAGAGGAGATCCTAACATGCAAACAGATGAAATACTATCATATATAATACAGTTAAAAGTGTTCACATGTTTGATTGCTTAAAAGCCAGTTCTTAAGATAGCGGTTAAATGTATGATAGGAGGTGTTATTCCTTATCTGTATTGGTATTGTGTTCCAGAGTGTTGGTGCCCTCACAGAGAAACAGTGTTTACCAAAGGAACTGGACCTAAGAGGGACTACACAGTCCCCTCTTAGGGCAGACCTTGTGGTTCTGCTGTTTGGGTTTTTCTGCTGTATAAAAGTGCAGAGGGGGGGGGGGGGGTGCCTTGCCATTTATAATCTTAAAAATGAGACATGCATCAGTGTGTTTTAAAATATTTTCCCAGCTGAGCAGGTTATGTTTGTCCAGGATTTTGCAATGGTGGTATAGCTTAGGTTTTCTGTCCAAAACTTTGAGAGCTTGTTTGTGAAGTGATAGGATAGGCCTTAATGTGGTGCTATTCGCCTGGGTCCAGCTGGTTCCCCTGGGTCCAGCTGGTTCCCCTGGGTCCAGCTGGTTCCCCTGGGTCCAGCTGGTTCACCTGGGTCCAGCTGGTTCCCCTGGGTCCAGCTGGTCATACAGTATGTTAGGTGGGGAAGGATCATGGCAGTCATATAGAGTTTTGCTACAGGTGTTGTCAAACAGTTCCTTATATATCTAAAGTTTGCTAGATTGTATTTAGTTATTATTACTCAGTGGAGAGCAGAGGAGACCCTCAGTGGACAGCAGAGGAGACCCTCAGTGGAGAGCAGAGGAGACCCTCAGTGGAGAGCAGAGGAGACCCTCAGTGGAGAGCAGAGGAGATCCTCAGTGGACGGCTTCGCTCGATATGCGAACTGAAACGGGTCCAGCGAGGGGGGGACGTCAGCTGTCACATGACGGTTAGCATCCAATCCAAGGCTTTATTGTCATGTGCACAGCAGCCACAGTGTAGATATGGCAATGAAAATATGTGGGACATAAAATCAATGAAACCAATAAAGATAGTGAAAGAAATAACAATAGAAACTAGAGAATGCAATTCCTGAAGAAATTGCTCGTGGGAATGCTTTATGCTGAAAATCTGACGCTAAACTGCTATGCTGAAATGTAATGTGTAAGAAGAAAGTGAAGAATTTAGATTGAAATGATACATGAACACTGGGGGCTTGAATGTGTGATGAGAAAAGAAAGTAAAAAGGCTTGGAAAAGCAGCAGAATATTTGAACTGCAAACTTTTGAACTAACTTGATGGTGAATGATTTGTCGCCATGGCAACGGCATTTGATGACATCCCATAATACGCTTAGATGCGTTGATGGCTGCATCGTTACCAAACCTGTGAAGCTTTGGGCCGTTTGGAGCATTTTCACTGATGTTATGAGAAAACCGTGTTTCATGGCGAGCATTGTGTTGCCATGGCAACGGCATTTGAAGAAATCTCAAAACTGTCCCGTAGATGTCTTCACGGCTGGACTGTTAGCACACGTGAAGTTTGAGCACTTTTTGAACATTTTCATAGGAGTTAAAGGGACATCGTCTTTTATGGCGAGGGATGCGTTTCCATGGAAACGGCATATGATGAAACTCCATAATTGACATAGACCTGTTGAGGGTTGGACCGTTAACCATTATCTGAAGTCTGGTGCTGTTTTGACCCTTTTCATAGGCGTTACGACAACATCGTGTTTTATGGCGATGGATGCGTTTCCATGGAAACGGCATATGGTGAGATGTCAGATTTGACGTAGAGCTGTTGAGGCATGGAGAGGTGATATACAGGTGAAGATTGTGGGACGACCGGACCGTGTCCATTGGAGTTACAGCGACATCGTGTTTTATGGCGAGGGATGCGTTTCCATGGAAACGGCATATGATGACACCCCATAATTGACGTAGAGCTGTTGAGGACAGGACCATTAACCATTATCTGAAGTCTGCTGCTCTGAGCATGTCAGTTGGAGTTATGACATCATCGTGTTCCATGACACAGGTGTTTATAGTTGAGCTAACGACGTGTCCAGAGATCAAAGGTTTCCATTGTTCTGAATGAGAGATAAACCTCTTACATGTGAACGTTTTGTTGAAGAACCGTAACAGATATCGGTGAAATTTCAAAGCGTGAAGCATCTCAAGGAACTTGAGCATCTGAAGTGTGCTTTTTGTGTACTTTCGGGTTAATAATGTGGCCTTTTTGGCAGTTTAACTAAAGGTGTGCGGCTGCTGTGGTGGGGAAAGATGAGCCTGAACTTACTGAGCTTTAATGGAGACATGTTGAACGTTTTTGCCACTTCATGCCCTCAAGAGGCATTTTGTTTAATTATTTTGCTTAATCTTTTTTCATTTTTCAAGCTACGATATGTTTTCCTACGTTTCTCAGGAATGTAGGGTTTGGGAATTATGACAGGTTTAAAAGAAAATATGAAGGCAAAATGAAATCTGTCCTCCACTCTGAGACATCACCAGTGGCGTTTTCTCCCGGAGGCCAAGGGAAGCCAGACTTCCCCTGTTTTTTCGGATTGTAGTTATCATTTTAATAAATAAATAAAAACACTTCGTTTAGTTTCGGAAATTCTTCTTTGCTGTGTGTTGCTGCCGGCCCGTCTCTCCCCCATTCTCATTGAGTATTTTACAAAGAGTGAAACAGCGCCCCTCTAGATGTAATGGTAAAACAGTAGATTGCACTCTCTGTTGCGAGAGGAGGCCAGCTGAAATTGGCTTCCCTTGGTGAAAAAAAATGGAGGGATTGACCAATCAGACGAGGCCCCTGCCACCCTGTGATTGGTCAGGGCCATGCCAAGGGAAGCCAGAGGCGGCTGGCTTCCCTTGCCTCACAATCCAATCAAATCGCATCAACTTAGTGGTGCAGTGACGCGTCCTAAAACCCGGAAGTAAGCTGCGCTCGCGTTCCCTCGACAAAAAAACAATGGGATTTCTCCATAGGATTTTGGAAAATTGCTCGAAATAAGGTCTGTGGGAAACGAACCTGTTAGATAAATGCACGTTTTGTTCAGCCGGATAATATCCACATGTCTACTCTACTTTTATAATTTTCGAATCATAAATCTAATCCATAGATAGGCCTAGATAGCGTCACTGCACCACTCTCACCGCCGTTAGAAAGTAGCAAGCAACTGAAGCAAGTGCAATTATGGAGGGTGGAGATTTGGAGTATTTAATCAAAAATAATTGTACTAAACTTTCGCTACAGCAGCAACTAAAATTAAATCTGATGACAGGCCAATGCCCAAACTGGAGCTGTTTACAGCGAGGAAAAAAGGAGCGAATCGGACGTAAAACGTTAAAGGTCTACTGATTTAGTTTGTGAATGAATGATCATTAGAGTTTCGTCTGGAGAGTGCGTGCGGACCTGTCGGTTAGAAAGCAGGCGTGTGTAAGTCCTGCATCTGTATGATACATTATTGGCTTCCCTTAATGTTTTCTCCATGCCACGCTACTGGACATCATGCACTCTAAATCTGAAGAAGGCCTCTTTACCAAGGTCTGAACAATGTTTAATATCTCTAAAAGTATGAATCTGATTTAAAAGTTGTGTTACACGAATAATGCCAGAAAGATGTGTAACATTTTAAAGTTGGAATGAGGTTTCTGAGTGAAAGTATGAATGAACAGTTAGCAGTTGAAGTCGCATGAAGATTGTTGAAGTCTGAAGAATGTCTCCATTGACTTCCATGTTAAAAATGTGATGTATTATGGGATGTATCTCTGGAATTATGAAAGTTATGAACGAGAAAAGTAATAGCCATCGATTCCCGACCGAGCTGAACGTTTTGATGTTTGAACGGAGTTTCTGCGATGTGGAATGTGGGAGGAGAAGAGGTGCAAAATAACCCGGCGGAATAATAAAGAATTTTGTGCGTAGCTTAACAGATAGTTGGAATGCTGTATCAGTTCAAGAAGAGTCTCTTTACGTAGAACAGAAGAATACATGCTGATTACATCATATTACATTCTATTCTATTAAATATATTATATTTATATCCATCTCCTCAGATCTCCAGCTCGTCTGAGACGGAGGCTGTCACCGGGCAGAAGCTGGTCAAAGGTCACGCTTACTCCATCACTGCAGTTAGGCAGGTAAACACACAGGAAGCTGCGATTTACAGGAGCACTTGAACATCTCAGACTGTTACTGTTATTTTTGATGACGGGTCAATTACCAGTATATGTAATAATGACTAAAAGTTATGTGTGGATGCATGGTAATGGGTTAAAATGGCAGACCCATTCCCCCGAATGAGTCTCTGAATTAGTTTCTGAGTCCCTGAATGAGCCCCTGAATGAGTCCCTGAATGAGTCCCTGAATGATTCCCTGAATGAGTCCCTGAATGAGTCCCTTAATGAGTCTCTGAATGAGTCCCTGAATGAGTCTCTGAATGAGTCCCTGAGTCCCCGAGTCCCTGAATGAGTCCCTGAGTCCCCGAGTCCCTGAATGATTCCCTGAATGAGTCCCTGAATGAGTCCCTTAATGAGTCTCTGAATGAGTCCCTGAATGAGTCTCTGAATGAGTCCCTGAGTCCCCGAGTCCCTGAATGAGTCCCTGAGTCCCCGAGTCCCTGAATGATTCCCTGAATGAGCCCCTGAATGAGTCCCTGAATGAGTCCCTGAATGAGTCCGTGAATGATTCCCTGAATGAGTCTCTGAATGAGTCCCTGAATGAGTCTCTGAATGAGTCCCTGAATGAGTCTCTGAATGAGTCCCTGAGTCCCCGAGTCCCTGAATGAGTCCCTGAGTCCCCGAGTCCCTGAATGAGTCCCTGAGTCCCCGAGTCCCTGAATGAGTCCCTGAATGAGTCCCTGAATGAGTCCCTGAATGAGTCCCTGAATGAGTCCGTGAATGATTCCCTGAATGAGCCCCTGAATGAGTCCCTGAATGAGTCCCTGAATGAGTCCGTGAATGATTCCCTGAATGAGTCCGTGAATGATTCCCTGAATGAGTCCCTGAATGAGTCCGTGAATGATTCCCTGAATGAGTCCCTGAATGAGTCCCTGAATGAGTCCGTGAATGATTCCCTGAATGAGTCCCTGAATGAGTCCCTTAATGAGTCACTGAATGTGTCTCTGAATGAGTCCCTGAATGAGTCCCTGAATGAGTCCCTGAATGAGTCCCTGAATGAGTCCCTGAATGAGTCCGTGAATGATTCCCTGAATGAGTCCCTGAATGAGTCCCTGAATGAGTCTCTGAATGAGTCCTTGAATGAGTCTCTGAATGAGTCACTGAGTCCCCGAGTCCCTGAATGAGTCACTGAGCCCCTGAATGAGTCCCTGAATGAGTCCCTGAGTCCCTGATTGAGCCCCTGAATGAGTCCCTGAATGACTCTCTGAATGAGTCCCTGAATGAGTCCCTGAGTCCCTGATTGAGTCCCTGAATGAGTCCCTGAATGAGTCCCTGAATGAGTCCCTGAGTCCCTGATTGAGTCCCTGAATGAGTCCCTGAATGACTCTCTGAATGAGTCCCTGAATGAGTCCCTGAATGACTCTCTGAATGAGTCTCTGAGTGAGTCCCTGAATGAGTCCCTGAATGAGTCCCTGAATGAGTCCCTGAATGAGTCCCTGAATGAGTCCCTGAATGAGTCCCTGAATGAGTCCCTGAGTGAGTCCCTGAATGAGTCCCTGAATGAGTCTCTGAGTGAGTCCCTGAATGAGTCCCTGAATGAGTCCCTGAGTGAGTCCCTGAATGAGACCCTGAATGAGTCTCTGAGTGAGTCCCTGAATGAGTCCCTGAATGAGTCTCTGAGTGAGTCCCTGAATGAGTCCCTGAATGAGTCCCTGAATGAGTCCCTGAATGAGACCCCGAATGAGTCTCTGAGTGAGTCCCTGAATGAGACCCTGAATGAGTCTCTGAGTGAGTCCCTGAATGAGACCCTGAATGAGTCTCTGAGTGAGTCCCTGAATGAGTCCCTGAATGATTCCCTGAGTGAGTCCCTGAATGAGTCCCTGAATGAGTCCCTGAATGAGTCCCTGAATGAGTCCCTGAATGAGTCCCTGAATGAGTCCCTGAATGAGTCCCTGAATGAGTCCCTGAATGATTCCCTGAGTGAGTCCCTGAGTGAGTCCCTGAATGATTCCCTGAATGAGTCCCTTAATGAGTCTCTGAATGAGTCCCTGAATGAGTCTCTGAATGAGTCCCTGAGTCCCCGAGTCCCTGAATGAGTCCCTGAGTCCCTGAATGATTCCCTGAATGAGCCCCTGAATGAGTCCCTGAATGAGTCCCTGAATGAGTCCGTGAATGATTCCCTGAATGAGTCTCTGAATGAGTCCCTGAATGAGTCTCTGAATGAGTCCCTGAATGAGTCTCTGAATGAGTCCCTGAGTCCCCGAGTCCCTGAATGAGTCCCTGAGTCCCCGAGTCCCTGAATGAGTCCCTGAGTCCCCGAGTCCCTGAATGATTCCCTGAATGAGCCCCTGAATGAGTCCCTGAATGAGTCCCTGAATGAGTCCGTGAATGATTCCCTGAATGAGCCCCTGAATGAGTCCCTGAATGAGTCCCTGAATGAGTCCGTGAATGATTCCCTGAATGAGTCCGTGAATGATTCCCTGAATGAGTCCCTGAATGAGTCCGTGAATGATTCCCTGAATGAGTCCCTGAATGAGTCCCTGAATGAGTCCGTGAATGATTCCCTGAATGAGTCCCTTAATGAGTCACTGAATGTGTCTCTGAATGAGTCCCTGAATGAGTCCCTGAATGAGTCCCTGAATGAGTCCCTGAATGAGTCCCTGAATGAGTCCGTGAATGATTCCCTGAATGAGTCCCTGAATGAGTCCCTGAATGAGTCTCTGAATGAGTCCTTGAATGAGTCTCTGAATGAGTCACTGAGTCCCCGAGTCCCTGAATGAGTCACTGAGCCCCTGAATGAGTCCCTGAATGAGTCCCTGAGTCCCTGATTGAGCCCCTGAATGAGTCCCTGAATGACTCTCTGAATGAGTCCCTGAATGAGTCCCTGAGTCCCTGATTGAGTCCCTGAATGAGTCCCTGAATGAGTCCCTGAATGAGTCCCTGAGTCCCTGATTGAGTCCCTGAATGAGTCCCTGAATGACTCTCTGAATGAGTCCCTGAATGAGTCCCTGAATGACTCTCTGAATGAGTCTCTGAGTGAGTCCCTGAATGAGTCCCTGAATGAGTCCCTGAATGAGTCTCTGAGTGAGTCCCTGAATGAGTCCCTGAATGAGTCCCTGAGTGAGTCCCTGAATGAGACCCTGAATGAGTCTCGGAGTGAGTCCCTGAATGAGTCCCTGAATGAGTCTCTGAGTGAGTCCCTGAATGAGTCCCTGAATGAGTCCCTGAGTGAGTCCCTGAATGAGACCCTGAATGAGTCTCTGAGTGAGTCCCTGAATGAGACCCTGAATGAGTCTCTGAGTGAGTCCCTGAATGAGACCCTGAATGAGTCTCTGAGTGAGTCCCTGAATGAGACCCTGAATGAGTCTCTTACCCCTTTCACACCAAGGCTTTTCCCAATCTAGCTCCGTGCTAGAGCTTTGCTGGTTCAGAACCGGTTCTTCGGTTCAACTCCCGCTCTGTTCACACCGCTCAGAGCCCGACTGGTGCTGCGTCATTGCGTCATCGTTTGCGTCATGACGTAACTGTTTGCGTGCCAGCTTCATAAAGCCAAACCGCGCGGAAACCCCTCACATCGACAACAACAACAATGGCAGATTGTATTGAAGCGCTACTCGTTTTGGTTTTGCTCTGTCGAAACGAAATAGAAGAAATGGGACGACTTTACTACTAACTTTACAGCCGTTACATGCTACATTCAAAAGTTCTTTACAATCATCATCATCAACTTCAACGACGATTCGGTAGGAGAAAGAAGGTAAATATACGTCCTATTCGATGGCGTTAGAGCTAGCTGTTGTTAGCCTCTGCATGCGCCAAGCTCAAAATACCCAGCTTTGCAGCATTAATTACTATGGTATAACATTAAAACTGATGCCCCTGCCCCCGCCTCCGACGTAAGCGTGACGTATGCGGTGCTTGCTTTCTAGACCGACAACTTTTTGGTGCTTGAAACGAACCGGATTCCGGAGCTTAGAGGCGGAGCTCCAGCTTCGAACCGGCCCTGGAACCGCGTTGGTGTGAAAGGGGTATCTGAGTGAGTCCCTGAATGAGTCCCTGAATGATTCCCTGAGTGAGTCCCTGAATGAGTCCCTGAATGAGTCCCTGAATGAGTCCCTGAATGAGTCCCTGAATGATTCCCTGAGTGAGTCCCTGAGTGAGTCCCTGAATGATTCCCTGAATGAGTCCCTGAATGAGTCCCTGAATGAGTCCCTGAATGATTCCCTGAATGAGTCCCTGAATGAGTCCCTGAATGAGACCCTGAATGAGTCCCTGAATGAGTCCCTGAATGAGTCTCTGTTGTCTTGCAGGTCCATCACTGTGGATCTCTGGTGGAGCTGCTGAGGATCAGAAACCCGTGGGGTCAGGTGGAGTGGACCGGAGCCTGGAGCGATGGGTACCTGTCTGTCTGTCTGTCTGTCTGTCTGTCTCTCTGTCTGTCTGTCTGTCTGTCTGTCTGTCTGTCTGTCTGTCTGTCTGTCTGTCTGTCTGTCTGTCTGTCTGTCTCTCTGTCTGTTTGTCTGTCTGTCTGTCTGTCTGTCTCTCTGATGGACCTCTCTCTCTCTCTCTCTCTGATGGACCTGTCTGTCTGATGGACCTGTCTCTCTGATGGACCTGTCTGTCTGATGGACCTGTCTCCAGCTCTAAGCAGTGGGATGGAGTGGTGGAGAAGGATCTGGATCACTCTGCTGATGATGGAGAGTTCTGGTAATGAATATCAGCATCAGATCTCACTCACTGTAACTGTATACAAAGTACATGTGTAACTATATTTATTTATATGTAACTATATGACTAATGCGATATATGAATCTAAGCGAGCTCCTCCCCACAGGATGTGCTACGCTGACTTCCTGCGTCAGTTTTCCCGCCTGGACATCTGTAACCTGAGCCCAGACGCTCTGAGCGGTGAGGGGAGGGGCCTCTGGAGATACAGCCAGTTTGAGGGTGTCTGGAGGGTGGGGTCCACCGCAGGGGGGTGCAGGAACTACCCAGGTATATCCCTCTCTCCTTAGTTATTCACTTCCTGTAAACACAGTTAGAATCAGAGGATGAAACCCTCTGTAATGGTCACACAGCACACAGTGACATTTAACCTCTGCTTTTAACCCATCCTAGTACTGGGAGCAGTTCCTATAACACTTCCTGTAACACTTCCTGTAACACTTCCAGTAACACTTCCTGTAACACTTCCAGTAACACTTCCTGTAACACTTCCAGTAACACTTCCTGTAACACTTCCTGTAACACTTCCAGTAACACTTCCTGTAACACTTACTGTAACACTTCCTGTAACACTTCCTGTAACACTTCCAGTAACACTTCCTGTAACACTTCCTGTAACACTTCCTGTAACACTTCCTGTAACACTTCCTGTAACACTTCCAGTAACACTTCCTATAAGACTTCCTGTAACACTTCCTGTAACACTTCCTGTAACACTTCCTGTAACACTTCCAGTAACACTTCCTGTAACACTTCCTGTAACACTTCCAGTAACACTTCCTATAAGACTTCCTGTAACACTTCCTGTAACACTTCAAAGTCAAAGTCAGCTTTATTGTCAAGAATTCTACATGTTGTACATCCAGAAATCTCGATATATCATTTCCCGCAGTCCTACAGTGTGACATATATACATCAAACAAAAAACAAAAAGGGCCTACATAAACATGGTATACATTAAACAAAACAAAGAGCCTCTGGAAGTTTTTCCTTGTACGATGTGAGGGTCTAAGGACAGAGGGTCTAAGGACAGAGGGTCTAAGGACAGAGGGTCTAAGGACAGAGGGTCTAAGGACAGAGGGTGTCGTTTGCTCATACTGATATTCTGAACAAACTGTGCTGTTGTATTTGCTGTAAAGTGTCTTTACTGTAGGGTATTTGTATTATATGTACAGCACTTTGGCTCAACCAAAAATTGTTTAAAAATGTGCTATTTAAATAAAACTTGATTTGATTTTGATTTGAGTTGATTAGATAACCGGGTATATAGTTTAAAATGTTAATAATATAATTAAGTGTTCAAAGTACAGTTTCAGTGCAGTAGCAGCGGAGATGGGCAGAAAAGGTGACTGGTGCTGGATGAGGGGGGTTGTGTGTGTGTGTGTGTGTGTGTGTGTGTGTGTGTGTGTGTGTGTGTGTGTGTGTGTGAGTGTGTGTGTGTGTGTGTGTGTGTGTGTGTGTGTGTGTGTGTGTGTGTGTGTGTGTGTGTGTGTGTGTTGTGTGTGTGTGTGTGTGTGTGTGTGTGTGTGTGTGTGTGTGTGTGTGGAGGAGAGATGTCAGAGAGGGGGGGGAGGGAGGGAGAGAGTTCAGCATCCGGCTTTCCTCGCTAGTGCGGTGGTGTTGTTTCCCAGGTGAGGTCATCAGTGATGGTCACCCCAAGGAATTTGGTGCTGGTCACCTGCGTCACAGCAGCGCCGTTAATGGTCAGGGGGAGAGGGGGTTGACGGTGGGTTCTCCTGAAGTCAACAACTATCTCCTTTGTTTTCTCCAGCTTGAGGAAGAGGTTGTTGTTTTGGCACCACAGGGCCAGCTGGTTCACTTCCTTCCTGGAGTTAGTCTCATCGTTGTTGCTGATGAGACCCACCACAGTAGTGTCGTCTGCAAACTTCACGATGTGGTTGGTGCTGAAGGTGGGTTTGCAGTCGTGGGTCAGCAGAGTGAAGAGAAGGGGGCTGAGCACACATCCTTGGGGGGCCCCCGTGCTCAGTATGAGGGTGTCTGAGGTGTTATTGTTGACCCGTACAGCTTGTGGTCTCTCTGTGAGGAAGTCCAGCAACCAGTTGCAGAGAGAGGGACTGAGGCCCAGGTCTGTACGTTTTTGTACAAGCTGCTGGGGGATGATGATGTTGAATGCTGAGCTGAAGTCTATGAATAGCATTCTGACATAAGGGTCCTTAGTCTTAGCCTTAGTGTTAGTGTCCAGGTGTGTGAGGGCTGGGTGGAGAGCGGAGGAGATTGCATCCTCTGTGGACCGTTTAGCTCGGTAGGCAAACTGAAACGGGTCCAGCGATGGGGGGAGGGTGGATTTGATGTGCTTCATGACCAGCCTTTCGAAGCACTTCATGATGGTGGAAGTTAGTGCGACGGGGCGGTAGTCGTTGAAGCCGGATGGAGATGACTTCTTTGGCACTGGAATGATGGTGGTTTCCTTGAAGCACGAGGGAACAACAGCCTGGCTCAGGGAGATGTTAAAAATGTCTGCGAGGACATCTGTGAGCTCTTCTGCGCAGTCCCTCAGCACACGACCAGGAATGTTGTCAGGTCCTGCAGCCTTGCGGGGGTTAATCCTCAGCAGTGTGCTCCTCACACTGGCTGGTGAAAGACGCAAAGCCTGGTCGTCGGTGGGGGGGGTGGTTTTCTGCGCAGGTGTGTTGTTCTGTGCTTCAAAACGTGCAAAGAAGCCGTTGAGGTTGTTGAGCAGAGAGTCTGTCACAGGTCTGTGGCGGTAGTTTGTAGTCCGTTAGGGTCCTTATGCCCTGCCACAGGCTCCGTGAGTCCCTGCTATCCTTGAAATGTCCAGTAATTTCTCGGGTGTATTCTTGTTTTGCTTTCCTGATGCCACGGGACAGGTCAGCCCTGGCTGCTTTCAGCCCAGCTGGATCTCCAGCTCTGAAGGCGATGTTGCGGGCCTTCAGCAGCGTGTGGACCTCCCCTGTCAGCCATTTCATTTCATCTCAAACCTTTATTTAACCAGATGGTCCCATTGAGATCATAGATCTCTTTTTCAAGGGAGACCTGCAGCAAATAGGTTCCACATGGAACATAAAACAATAAAGGACATCATACATTATATTTACAGGATACATTTACATAGTTATAGACATTTACAAGTACCCATAGTATCAACGAGCATTTCATTTAGCCTAGCTTTAAAAACATGCAGAGGAATGAGATTGCTCAGTTTCAATTCTTGCTGAAGATTGTTCCAATTGTGGAGCTGCACATAAAAGCTGTCTTACCTAAGACAGTCCTTGCTCTTGGCTCATCTAACAAGACTACATCATGCGATCTCAGACAATAGCTGCTTGCAACTCTCTGTGTTATCAGAGAGCAGATATAATACGGGAGGTTACCCATGGCTTCTGGTTAGCCCGGATGGTGATGGCTCTGTTTTGTGTCACATCATCAATGCACTTGGTGATGTAGCCCGTGACTGTCTCTGTGTATTCTTGTATGTTGGTGTGATGGTTGTATGTGGCTGCCTGCTTGAACATGTCCCAGTCTGTAGTGTCAAAGCAGTCTCTGAGTGCAGCTGTGCTGTCCTCTGACCACACCCTGGGTCTGTAGGCCGGTTCCAGCAGAACAGTGAGGTGGTCAGAGAGGCCGATGTGGGGGAGGGGGGATGCCTTGTATGCTCCCTTGATGTTGGTGTAGACCTACTACATGTGTTTTTCCCCTGGTTGGAAAATCAACATGCTGATATATTTTAGGCAGCACAGTTTTTAAGTTAGCGTGGTTGAAGTCTCCAGCTACGATGAGTAGGCCGTCTGGGTGTGCTGTCTGTTGCTCACTGATGGCTCTTACAGTTCACCGAGTGCCTCCTCTTTACCCTCGCTACTGGGGTTAGGCGGGAGGTAAACAGCCATCACAAGGATCGCTGTAAGCTCCCTCGGCAGGTAAAAAGGACGGCATTTTAGAACCATAAATTCCACCAGTGTTGGCTAACAACAACAACAGTGTCTCGGCACCAAGCGTCACTGATGTACACACACACCCCGCCACCGCAAGTCTTATTTCCCCCGTTATCTTTGTTCCTGTCTGCTCGGTAGCTTGTTAGCTTGTTAGCTTGTCTAGCTGAATAGCGGAGTCAGGGATGTTCTTGTGAAGCCATGTTTCCGTTACTTCCAGTAACACTTCCTGTAACACTTCCTGTAACACTTCCTGTAACACTTCCTATAACACTTCCTATAACACTTCCTGTAACACTTTCTATAACACTTCCTGTAACACTTCCTGTTTCCTGTAGCCACGTTCTGCTCCAACCCTCAGTTCCTGGTGCGGCTGCTGGAGGAGGATGAGGGTCTCCAGGAGGGGGAGGAAGGCTGCACCCTGATCCTGGGTCTGCTGCAGAGAGACGCTCGTAGAGAGAGGCGGTACGGAGGAGACCTCAACACCATCGGGTTCTCCATCTATAGGGTACACACACACACACACACACACACACACACACACACACACACACACAAATACAGTTACGGGGCGGTAAAGCGACTGCAGTACCGCTCCCGCTGCTCCGATTCTCCGGCCCATCTCGCACAAGACCCTGAGATACTTAACTCCTTCACTTGGGGTAAGGACTCATTCCCTACTTGGAGTGGACAGTCCATCGGTTTCCGGCTGAGAACCATGGCCTCAGATTTGGAGGTGCTGATCCTCATCCCAGCCGCTTCACACTCGGCTGTGAGCCGATCCAGTGAGAGCTGAAGGTCGCAGACCGATGAAGCCATTAGAACCACATCATCTGCAAAAAGCAGTGGTGCTGTCCTTAGTCCACTGAACTGCAGACCCCCTCCCCCACGACTACGCCTCGAAATCCTTTCCATGAATATTACAAACAGGATTGGTGACAAAGCGCAGCCCTGGCGGAGGCCAACCCTCACCAGAAATGGGTCCGACTTCCCGCTGAGGACCCGGACCCAGCTCTCGCTTTGGGAGTACAGAGATTGGATGGCCCTGAGTAGAGACCCCCTCACCCCATACTCCTGCAGCCCCTCCCACAGTAACTCCCTGGGAACCCGGTCATACGCCTAATCCAAGTCTACAAAACACATGTAGACCGGATAAGCGTACTCCCAGGCCCCCTCCAGGATCCTTGCGAGAGTATCGGTTCAGGAGTTCCTCAAAGGGTTCCTTCCACCGCCCTAACACCCTATCACAGTTAGTGCAGATGATATGTTATGGATAATAATACTGAGAGTGTAAACAGTATGAAGTTTAATCTCTGACTGTGTGTTTCTGTGTGTCTTCAGGTTCCTGAGGAGGTGAGTTCTGTAAACCTGTTCCTGCTTCACTGAGGTCTGACAGCAGGAGGATCTCACCTGATCCACATTCAATCAAACAGACTGTGGAGATAACAAAACACCTCCTCCTCTTCCTCTCTGGTCCTCCTCTTCCTCTCTGGTCCTCCTCCTCTTCCTCTCTGGTCCTCCTCTTCCTCTCTGGTCCTCCTCCTCTTCCTCTCCTGTGGTCCTCCTCCTCCTCTTGCTCCTCTTCCTCTCCTCCTCCTCCTCCTCCTCCTCAGTGTAAAGGTCACGTGGGTCCTGATCTCCTTCTTGGTGCAGCGGCTGTGTCTCGCAGCAGGAGTTTCATTAATCTGAGGGAGGTTAGTGAGCGTTTCCTTCTGCCGCCCGGAGAATACGCCGTCATCCCGTCGACCTTCGAGCCCCATCGGAGGGGCAGCTTCCTGCTGAGGGTGTTCACAGAGAAGCAGGCACACACCGGGTAATACACAGAGATATATGAATACATGAACATGTACCATAAACAGGACCACGTCAGGTGATGGTGCATCTTCTGTGTTTCAGTCCGCTGGAGGAGCAGCTGACAGCAGACGTCCAGGAGGTGAAGCTTCCTCTGGAACTCTGACGAAGACTCAGGACGTTCAGTCTGATGAAGATCTTCAGTCTGATGAAGATCTTCAGTCTGATGAAGATCTCTCAGTCTGATGAAGATCTTCAGTCTGATGAAGATCTTCAGTCTGATGAAGACTCAGGACGTTCAGTCTGATGAAGATCTTGAGTCTGATGAAGACTCAGGACGTTCAGTCTGATGAAGATCTTGAGTCTGATGAAGACTCAGGACGTTCAGTCTGATGAAGATCTCTCAGTCTGATGAAGATCTTCAGTCTGATGAAGATCTTCAGTCTGATGAAGACTCAGGACGTTCAGTCTGATGAAGATCTTGAGTCTGATGAAGATCTTCAGTCTGATGAAGATCTCTCAGTCTGATGAAGATCTTCAGTCTGATGAAGATCTTGAGTCTGATGAAGATCTCTCAGTCTGATGAAGATCTTCAGTCTGATGAAGATCTCTCAGTCTGATGAAGATCTTGAGTCTGATGAAGATCTTGAGTCTGATGAAGATCTCTCAGTCTGATGAAGATCTTCAGTCTGATGAAGATCTTCAGTCTGATGAAGATCTCTCAGTCTGATGAAGATCTTGAGTCTGATGAAGATCTCTCAGTCTGATGAAGATCTCTCAGTCTGATGAAGATCTTGAGTCTGATGAAGATCTCTTGTTTGTTTTGCAGAGTGATGATGAAGAGGGCGATGTGGACCCTCACTTCAGACGTCTCTTTCTGCAGATCTCTGGAAACGTAACGTCTCATAAATTCATACATTTGTATCAAAGTCAACTTCAATGTTAATCTTTCAGTTTGTTTGTTCAGAGAGATCGAAATAAGGTTTCCAACAATCCTGAATACAAAAATACAATAACACAAATATACAAATATACAAATACAAATATGTATAAAATATGTATAAAATATGTATATCATATATACACAGACACATTTAGATAAAAACACAACAACAATCAATATATACAAAATAACAGTCACTTCAATGTTTTGAGAATGTGCATTAGTGTGTGTGTGTGTGTGTGTGTGTGTGTGTGTGTGTGTGTGTGTGTGGTGTGTGGGTGTGTGTGTGTGGTGTGTGTGTTGTGTGTTGTGTGTGGTGGTGTGCGTGTGTGTGTGGGGAGTTATAGTCCAGTGGGGAGAGGGGGAGAGGGGGGCAGAGAGGCGGGAGGGAGAGGGGGGAGAGGGGGGAGAGAGGGGGCAGAGAGGCGGGAGCGGAGAGGGGGGAGAGGGGGGGCAGAGAGCAGGAGGGAGAGGGGGGAGAAGGGGGGAGAGAGGGGGCAGAGAGGCGGGAGGGAGAGGGGGGAGAGAGATTTCAGCTTCCTGACAGCCTGGTGGAAAAAACTGTTCTTTAGTCGGGTGGTGCTCGACCTCAGGGTTAGGAACCTCCTGAAGGCAGGAGGATGAAGAGGCAGGTGGAGGATGGAGAGGCAGGTGGAGGATGAAGAGGCAGGTGGAGGATGAAGAGGCAGGTGGAGGATGAAGAGGCAGGTGGAGGATGAAGAGGCAGTTGGAGGGATGGGTGGGGTCACCCACAATGCTGGGTGCTCTGCGGGTGAGGCGGGTGTTGTAAATGTCCAGTAGTGATGGGAGTAGTAGTCATTGAAGCAGGAAGGTGAGGACTTCTTTGGTGCAGGTATGATGGTTGATACCTTGGAGCACGAGGGAACAACAGCCTGGCTCAGGGAGATGTTGAAGATGTCTGTGAGCTCAGCGGCGCAGTCACACGACCAGGAATGTTGTCAGGCCCAGAAGCTTTCCGGGTGTTAATCCTTAACAGTGTGAGGAGCACACTGCCTGGGGACAGACAGATAGCCTGGTCGTTGGGTGGAGGCATTGTTTTCTGCGCAGGTGTGCTGTTCTGTGCTTCAAAGCATGCGAAGAAGCCATTGAGGTTGTTCAGCAGAGAGGTGTCACTGTCGCAGGTCTGTGGTGGAGGTTTGTAGTCTGTGATGGTCCTGATACCCGTGTGTCTCTGCCGTCACTGAAGTGAGCTGTAATCTTCCGGGTGTCGTTTGGCTTTCCGGATGCCACGGGATAGGTCGGCCCTGGCTGCTCTGAGACCAGCTGGACTGCCCTCTCTGAAGGCAGCGGGCCCTCAGCAGGACCTCTCCTGTCAGCCATGGCTTCTGGTTGGCCCTGATGGATCTGGAGTCACATCATCAATGCATTTGGTGATGTAGCCCGTCACTGTCTCTGTGTATTCCTGGACGTTGGTGTTGCTGCTTGAACATGTCCCAATCTGTAGAGTCAGAGCAGTCTCTGAGTGCAGCTGTCCTCTGACCACACGTACCTCTCTGGTCTGGTGACTTTCACTCGGGGTCTGTATGCTGGTTTTAGCATGACAGTGAGGTGATCAGAGAGTCCCATATGGGGGGGGGAGCCTTGTAAGCTCCCTTGATGGAGGTGTAAACTAGATCCAGGGTGTTGTTTTCTCTTGTCTCTTCTCTAATCTGTTTATATCTATAATATCTTTATCTATAACCTGTCTCTCTACAGGACTCTGAGGTCTCCGTCTTCGAGCTTCAACACATCCTGGACAGAGTGGTTTCTCAGAGTGAGAGCATCGACAATAATAACAACAACAACAACAACAACAATAATAGCTTTTATTATTATTAATAATAATAATAATAATAATAATGTGTGTTCAGGGTCTGATGTGAAGACAGACGGTTTCAGTCTTCAGACCTGCAGAGACATCATCAATCTGTTGGACGTATCCTTCTGCGTCTGTATACTGTCATATTTATACTGTCATATTTATACTGTCATATTTATATTATTGTATTACAATAATAATTCATAATTATCATATTATGATTTATTATTATAATAAATCGTCAGAGGTGGGAGTAAGTCCAACATGTGCAAGTCATGAGCAAGTCTCAAGTCTTGACCTACAAGTATCAAGCAAGTCCCAAGTCACTGTGGTGAGAGTCAAGCAAGTCAAGTCAAGTCATTGCTCAGGTCAAGCAAGTCAAGTCAAGTCATACGAAATTCTGATGAGTAAGCCCAGTTTCCGCATTTAAATCAGTTAAAAGACAGTGGTTATGAAAATGGATTTAACCCACACTATGATCTTCATTACATACACAGTTAATCATTTGAAATCTAATTTAGACCGATGACAATCATATTAGATTCATATTAACCCTAGAACTGCAGACAATATAGCTAGGCCTCAATATAGCTAGGACTCAATATAGCTAGGACTCAATATAGCTAGGACTCAGTATAGCTAGGACTCAGTATAGCTAGGACTCAGTATAGCTAGGACTCAGTATAGCTAGGACTCAATATAGCTAGGACTCAGTATAGCTAGGACTCAGTATAGCTAGGACTCAATATAGCTAGGACTCAATATAGCTAGGACTCAGTATAGCTAGGACTCAATATAGCTAGGACTCAGTATAGCTAGGACTCAATATAGCTAGGACTCAATATAGCTAGGACTCAATATAGCTAGGACTCAGTATAGCTAGGACTCAGTATAGCTAGGACTCAATATAGCTAGGACTCAGTATAGCTAGGACTCAGTATAGCTAGGACTCAGTATAGCTAGGACTCAATATAGCTAGGACTCAGTATAGCTAGGACTCAGTATAGCTAGGACTCAATATAGCTAGGACTCAATATAGCTAGGACTCAATATAGCTAGGACTCAGTATAGCTAGGACTCAGTATAGCTAGGACTCAGTATAGCTAGGACTCAATATAGCTAGGACTCAATATAGCTAGGACTCAGTATAGCTAGGACTCAGTATAGCTAGGACTCCATATAGCTACGGACTCAGTATAGCTAGGACTCAGATATAGCTAGGACTCAATATAGCTAGGACTCAGTATAGCTAGGACTCAGTATAGCTAGGACTCAGTATAGCTAGGACTCAGTATAGCTAGGACTCAAGTATAGCTAGGACTCAGTATAGCTAGGACCTCAATATAGCTAGGACTATAGCTAGAGACTCAGTATAGCTAGGACTCAGTATAGCTAGGACTCAATATAGCTAGGACTCAGTAATAGCTAGGAGGACTCAGTATAGCTAGGACTCAGTATAGCTAGGACTCAATATAGCTAGGACTCAGTATAGCTAGGACTCAGTATAGCTAGGACTCAATATAGCTAGGACTCAGTCAGTCTGTTCAAAAAGGCAGAATTCCAGGTAAGAAAATCATATATGGAATTTGCCATTAACACATATTTAATATAAATGTCTGTAAACACTAGAACCACCACAGCGTCAGCCACCTACAGAGATATCATTTTCAAATCATTTCATTTGTTCCTCTTATAATTTCCTTATAAACTAAGTAGGGACGATTAAAAACTCAGTTAATTTGGGTTAATTTAGAAATGGCTTCAGTTTATCATCATAACAGATCAAAAAGTTCAGATTCATTTTACAATAAATCAAGGAATGATGCACTTCTACAAACAAACATCATTAAAACATTTAAACAAACTACTAAAAGTAGATGAACTCCATGATTCAACAGTTTACAGTAACTTCTGATAACACAGCTCTCTCTCTC
>NW_022987822.1:60000-107067 GCF_902827165.1 Trematomus bernacchii | reverse complement strand
TCATCTAACACGCACACACAAACAACTCATCTAAACACACACACGCACACCACAATCATCTACAAACACACACCACACACTCATCTAACACACACATGCACACACACTCATCTAACACAACACACCCACACTCATCTAACACACACACACACACTCATCTAACACGCACACACACCCAACTCATCTAACACGCACACACACACACTCATCTAACACACACGACCACACACACTCATCTAACACACACACACACTCATCTAACACGCACACACACTCATCTAACACGCCACACACACACACTCATCTAACACGCACACACACTCATCTAACACACACACACACTCATCTAACACACACACACACTCATCTAACACGCACACACACTCATCAACACACACACACATCATCTAACACGCACACACACACACTCATCTAACACACACACACACTCATCTAACACGCACACACACTCATCTAACACGCACACACACACACTCATCTAACACACACACACTCATCTAACACACACACACACTCATCTAACACGCACACACACTCATCTAACACACACACGCACACACACTCATCTAACACACACACGCACACACACTCATCTAACACACACACACACTCATCTAACACGCACACACACTCATCTAACACACACACACACTCATCTAACACGCACACACACACACTCATCTAACACACACTCATCTAACACACACACACTCATCTAACACGCACACACACTCATCTAACACACACACGCACACACACTCATCTAACACACACACACACTCATCTAACACGCACACACACTCATCTAACACACACACGCACACACACTCATCTAACACGCACACACACTCATCTAACACACACACGCACTCATCTAAGGCACTGTTTACACGGGAACGGAAACAAATGAACCGAATTCGATTTAAAAAAAGTCTTCCGTCCACACGTTATCGGCTCAAGAAATGTGTCCGTCCACACGAGACCGCTCGACCCACTGGAGACGCTGTAGTACATATGCCGGGCCTGTAAGTGGCGCTGTACTATCGCCACAAAATACACCAAAAGTGTACTACAGGGTTCTGAGGGTTCTACAGAGGATATGAGCTGTTCCCAGTCACAGGGTCAGACTGAGATTCAGATTAAAGACAGTGTTCGATCCCAGAGCTGATACATTTTATTATTGTTATTTTATAAGTATTATTATTGTTGTCGTTGTTATTATTCTCTCAGCCTCAGTGTGTGTGTGTTGCAGGAGTTGACCTCTGACCCCAGTTCATCGTTTCTGGAGCCTCGAGGACCGACATCTGTCAGGGGGGCTCGGTGAGAACACACACACACACACACACACACACACTGTTGTTTACATGTTATTTTGTGTACTGTACCATATTAGCTGTTAGGTTACTGACTAAGCCCCGCCCCTTCCTGTCTGTCAGGTGGCTGCTGGCCGCCATCGCCTCTTTGACTCTGAACCAGGAAGTCCTGGCTCGAGTCGTCCCTCACGGACAGAGCTTCGATAACGGAGAATATGCCGGCATCTTCCACTTCCAGGTACAAAGAATACTCTATATACAGGAAGCTACATTTCCCAGTGCGATTCACTGTGTGTGTAGTTTCTGGCAGTTGGGGAGTGGGATTTTCAAAGTAAAAGTCTCCACTGTGTGTGTAGTTCTGGGCAGTTTGGGGAGTGGGGATTTTCAAAGTAAAAGTCTCCCACTGTGTGTGTAGTTCTGGCAGTTTGGGGAGTGGGGATTTTCAAAGTAAAAGTCTCCACTGTGTGTGTAGTTCTGGCAGTTCGGGGAGTGGGGATTTTCAAAGTAAAAGTCTCCACTGTGTGTGTAGTTCTGGCAGTTCGGGGAGTGGGGATTTTCAAAGTAAAAGTCTTCACTGTGTGTGTAGTTCTGGCAGTTCGGGGAGTGGGGATTTTCAGAGTAAAAGTCTTCACTGTGTGTGTAGTTCTGGCAGTTCTGGGAGTGGGGATTTTCAAAGTAAAAGTCTTCACTGTGTGTGTAGTTCTGGCAGTTCTGGGAGTGGGGATTTTCAAAGTAAAAGTCTTCACTGTGTGTGTAGTTCTGGCAGTTCGGGGAGTGGGTGGACGTTGTGATCGACGACCGGCTGCCGGTGAAAAGACGGAGAGCTGCTGTTCGTTCACTCTGCTGAGGGGAAGGAGTTCTGGAGCGCTCTGCTGGAGAAAGCCTACGCCAAGTAAGAGAGACACACACACACACACACACACACACACACACACATACACACACACACACACTCTGAGTCACACACACTCTGAGTCACACTGTGTGTGTGTGTGGTAAACTGTCAGGGTTGTTCTGACATGTCATGGCATCCAGCCCCGCCCTGCACACACACTTTTACAAACAGCTCCGTCATCGACATGAAGCACATTTTGACTTGTTCTTTCAAACATTAGTGAAGAGAGGGAGTGTTCACTGAAACGCCCTGGATCTGAGGAGAGACTCACAATGAGATAACACCTGTTCTCCCCATGAGATAAATGATCCTCATTGAGTTCTCTCTGCTCCAGCTTCCTGTCTCTGAGGTGTTATGTGTTCTCTGCAGGATCAATGGCTGCTACGAGGCCTCTCTCTGGAGGTTTCCACCACCGAAGGCTTCGAGGATTTCACTGGAGGAATCGCTGAGGTCCACGAGCTGAGCAGCCCCGACCCACATCTGTTCCACATCATCCAGAAGGCCCAGAACCGAGGGTCCCTGATGGGCTGCTCCATAGACGTGAGTCTGAGAACCACAGAGGAACTACAGGGGAACCAGAGGGGAACCAGAGGAGAACCAGAGGGGAACCAGAGGGGAACTACAGGGGAACCAGAGGGGAACTACAGGGGAACCAGAGGGGAACTACAGGGGAACCAGAGGGGAACCAGAGGGGAACCAGAGGGGAACTACAGATGTAGCACTCCAGATAGGACTCAATGTGCGGATTCCAACCAAAAACCCAGCGGATCCCAGTGGCTGGGGGCGTTGCCAAATTGCTAGAGGGCGTTGCCAAATTGCTAGAGGGCGTTGCCAAATTCCCCATTTGTTCAATTACAGGATTGAACCATGAGATGGAGCTTCATTCACAAATACACAAAGACAACTTGGTGTTGTAGACCTTAAGGCCCTGACACACCAGGCTGTATTCGGCCGTCTTTGGTTGTCTGGCGACAAAGCGTTCCTTGTCGCCCAAAGTCAATTTGGTGTGTCCCGAACCCTCGGCCGTGACACGCCTTATTTGGCCTTTCACGGTCGACACACGGCCGATTCAACATGTTGAATCGGCCGTGTGTCGGACACAAGCTATCGGGCCAAGAAAGCACTCTGATCAGCTGTTCAGCTAGCAAATGAGAAGCGAAACGGAAGTGAGGGACGTAAACAAAGGATTGAAGAAGGCACAGGACAGCAGCTAAACACCAGCAGGTGATACTTAAAGACATCAAACATAGCTCTTAAATGTCCTCTCTTACCTCCCACACATAGCAGGGACATCTCTGATATCGGCCGGAGCGTCCCCGGCTGTCCTCTGCTGAGAGCTCCGTGATTTGTTTGGTCAAGTTGCAGGATTAGTCTCAAGTACCTCAACATTGTCCTTAAGTCCAGTGTCTAAGTAAATGAGATCTACTGCTGTTCATTTACCTATTGTGAGTCGCCTCGGATAAAAGCATCACATGGAAATGTACATTCAGCAAGAAGTGGCCATTATGACATTACATACATTACTACATTGCTGAGTCAATAAACGACACACCCTCCAGAACACTGCGATCATCAGACGCAGGTCTATTAACTGTGATGTGATAGTATGCACTTTATGTGCTCATTTCATCATTCATGTATTTTTATATTCTAAAACATGTTTTCGATGGACGAGAGTGAAAATGGAACGCACACGCTATTTGTTGTTTGTTTATATCAGTCTGTTTCTTTCTGTCTTCCGGTTGTGCCTCTTTTGAATGACGAATACACACTTACCGCCGCCTGCTGGTAAGGAAGAGTTATTGCCACTCACGCTGAATGCGCAGTCCCGTACGTGTCCGGCTTGGTCTGAAGTCTTTTGTGTTCCAGTGCGACACACGGCCAAGGACGCAGGCGAACTCTCTGATGGAACTGTCGGCGAGTGTCTGGGCCTTTAAGCACGGGCGGTCCCCCCATTGACCCCTCCCACTGTGTCAGGGCCTTCTTAAGCACCGGGTCCCCCCAATTGGACCCCTCCCACTGTGTAAGGGCATTTAAGCCACATCGGTCCCCCCATTGGAACCCCCCCACTGTGTCAGGGCCTTTAAGCACAGCGGTCCCCCCCATTGGACCCCCTCCCACTGTGGTCAGGGCCTTTAAGCACGGCGGTCCCCCCCATTGGACCCCTCCCACTGTGTCAGGGCCTTAAGCACAGCGGGTCCCCCATTGACCCCTCCCACTGTGTCAGGGCCTTTGAAGGCACGGCGGTCCCCCATTGGACCCCTCCCACTGTGTCCGGGCCTTTAAGCACAGCGGTCCCCCCATTGGACCCCTCCCACTGTGTCAGGGCCTTAAGCACGGCGGTCCCCCCCATGGACCCCTCCCACTGTTTCAGGGCCTCCTTTTAAGGCACGGCGGTCCCCCCATTGGGAACCCCTCCCACTGTTTGTCTGGGGCCTTTTAGCCACGGCGGTCCCCCCCATTTGGACCCCTCCCCCAACCCTGTGTCAGGGGCCTTTAGTAAGCCCGGCGGGTCCCCCCAAGTGTAGGGACCCCCTTCCCACGTGTCAGGGCCTTTAAGCACGGGTCGGTCCCCCCATTGGACCCCTCCCACTGTGTCAGGGGCCTTTAGCACGGCGGTCCCCCCATTGGACCCCTCCCACTGTGTCAGGGCCTTTAAAGCACGGCGGTCCCCCCATTGGACCCCCTCCCACTTGTCTAGGGCCTTTAAGCACGGCGGTCCCCCCATTGGACCCCTCCCACTGTGTCAGGGCCTTTAAGCACGCGGTCCCCCCCATTGGACCCTCCACTGTGTCAGGGCCTTTTAAAGCACGGCGGTCCCCCCCATTGGACCCCTCCCACTGTGTCAGGGCCTTTAAGCACGGCGGTCCCCCCATTGGACCCCTCCCACTGTGTCATGGGCCTTTAAGCACGGCGGTCCCCCCATTGGACCCCTCCCACTGTGGTCAGGGCCTTTAAGCACGGCGGTCCCCCCATTGGACCCCTCCCACTGTGTCAGGGCCTTTAAGCACAGCCGGTCCCCCCCAATTGGGACCCCTCCCCCACTGTGTCAGGGGCCTTCTAAGCACAGCGGTCCCCCCCATTGGACCCCTCCCACTGGTCAGGGCCCTTTAAGCACAGCGGTCCCCCCATTGGACCCCCTCCCCACGTGTCAGGGCCTTTAAGCACGGCGGTCCCCCCATTGGACCCCTCCCACTGTGTCAGGGCCTTTAAGCACAGGCGGTCCCCCCATTGGACCCCTCCCACTGTTGTCAGGGCCTTTAAGCACGGCGGTCCCCCCATTGGACCCCTCCCACTGTGTCAGGGCCTTTAAGCACAGGCGGTCCCCCCATTGGACCCCTACCACTGTGTCAGGGCCTTTAAGCACGGCTGGTCCCCCCATTGGACCCTCCCACTGTGTCAGGGCCTTTAAGCACGGCGGTCCCCCCCATTGGACCCCTCCACGTGTCTGGGCCTTTAAGCACGGCGGTCCCCCCATTGGGACCCCTCCCACTGGTCAGGGCCTTTAAGCACGGCGGTCCCCCCCATTGGACCCCTCCCACTGTGTCAGGGCCTTTAAGCACGGCGGCCCCCCCATTGGACCCCTCCCACTGTGTCAGGGGCCTTTAAGCACGGCGGTCCCCCCATTGGACCCCTCCACACTGTGTCTGGGCCTTTAAGCACGGCGGTCCCCCCATTGGACCCCCTCCCACTGTGTCAGGGGCCTTTTAAGCACGGCGGTCCCCCCATTGGACCCCTCCCACTGTTGTCTGGGCCTTTAAGCACGGCGGTCCCCCCATTGGACCCCTCCCACTGTGTCTGGGCCTTTAAGCACGGCGGTCCCCCCATTGGACCCCTCCCACTGTGTCAGGGCCTTTAAGCACGGCGGTCCCCCCATTGGACCCCTCCCACTGTGTCAGGGCCTTTAAGCACGGCGGTCCCCCCATTGGACCCCTCCCACTTGTGTCAGGGCCTTTAAGCACGGCGGTCCCCCCATTGGACCCCTCCCACTGTGTCTGGGCCTTTAAGCACGGCGGTCCCCCCATTGGACCCCTCCCACTGTGTCAGGGCCTTTAAGCACGGCGGTCCCCCCATTGGACCCCTCCCACTGTGTCAGGGCCTTTAAGCACGGCGGTCCCCCCATTGGACCCCTCCCACTGTGTCAGGGCCTTTAAGCACGGCGGTCCCCCCATTGGACCCCTCCCACTGTGTCAGGGCCTTTAAGCACGGCGGTCCCCCCTTGGACCCCTCCCACTGTGTCTGGGCCTTTAAGCACGCGGTCCCCCCATTGGACCCCTCCCACTGTGTCTGGGCCTTTAAGCACGGCGGTCCCCCCATTGGACCCCTCCCACTGTGTCAGGGCCTTTAAGCACGGCGGTCCCCCCATTGGACCCCTCCCACTGTGTCTGGGCCTTTAAGCACGGCGGTCCCCCCCATTGGACCCCTCCCACTGTGTCTGGGTCCCTTTAAGCACGGCGGTCCCCCCATTGGACCACTCCCCACTGTGTCAGGGCCTTTAGCACGGCGGTCCCCCATTGGACCCCTCCCCACTGTGTCTGGGCCTTTAAGCACGGCGGTCCCCCCATTGGACCCCCTCCCACTGTGTCAGGGCCTTAAGCACGGCGGTCCCCCCATTGGACCCCTCCCACTGTGTCTGGGCCTTTAAGCACGGCGGTCCCCCCATTGGACCCCTCCCACTGTGTCAGGGCCTTTAAGCACAGCGGTCCCCCCCATTGGACCCCTCCCACTGTGTCAGGGCCTTTAAGCACAGCGGTCCCCCCATTGGACCCCCTCCCACTGTGTCAGGGCCTTTAAGCACAGCGGTCCCCCCCCATTGGACCCCTCCCACTGTGTCAGGGCCTTTAAGCACGGCGGTCCCCCCATTGGACCCCTCCCACTGTGTCAGGGCCTTTAAGCACAGCGGTCCCCCCATTGGACCCCTCCCACTGTGTCAGGGCCTTTAAGCACGGCGGTCCCCCCATTGGACCCCTCCCACTGTGTCAGGGCCTTTAAGCACAGCGGTCCCCCCATTGGACCCCTCCCACTGTGTCAAGGGCCTTTAAGCACGGCGGTCCCCCCATTGGACCCCTCCCACTGTGTCAGGGCCTTTAAGCCACGGCGGTCCCCCCATTGGACCCCTCCCACTGTGTCAGGGGCCCTTTAAGCACGGCGGGCCCCCCCATTGGACCCCTCCCACTGTGTCAGGGCCTTTAAGCACGGCGGTCCCCCCATTGGACCCCTCCCACTGTGTCAGGGCCTTCCTTAAGCACGGCGGTCCCCCCATTGGACCCCCTCCCACTGTGTCAGGGGCCTTTAAGCACGGCGGTCCCCCCATTGGACCCCTTCCCACTGTGTCAGGGCCTTTTAAGCACGGCGGTCCCCCCATTGGACCCTCCCACTGTGTCAGGGGCCTTTAAGCACGGCGGTCCCCCCATTGGACCCCTCCCACTGTGTCTGGGCCTTTAAGCACCGGCGGTCCCCCCATTGGACCCCCTCCCACTGTGTCTCTGGGCCTTTAAGCACGGCGGTCCCCCCATTGGACCCCTCCCACTGTGTCCTGGGCCTTTTAGCACGGCGGTCCCCCCATTGGACCCCTCCCACTGTGTCAGGGCCCTTTAAGCACGGCGGTCCCCCCCCATTGGACCCCCTCCCAACTGTGTCATGGCCTTTAAGCACGGCGGTCCCCACCATTGGACCCCTCCCACTGTGTCAGGGCCTTTAAGCACGGCGGTCCCCCCCATTGGACCCTCCCCACTGTGTCTGGGCCTTTAAGCACGGCGGTCCCACCATTGGACCCCTCCCCACTTGTGTCAGGGCCTTTAAGCACAGCGGTCCCCCCATTGGACCCCTCCCACTGTGTCTGGGCCTTTAAGCACGGCGGTCCCCCATTGGACCCCTCCCACTGTTGTCAGGGCCTTTAAGCACAGCGGTCCCCCATTGGACCCCTCCCACTGTGTCTGGGCCTTTAAGCACGGCGGTCCCCCCATTGGTACCCCTCGCCACTGTGTCAGGGCCTTTAAGCAAAGCGGTCCCCCCATTGGACCCCTCCCACTGTGTCAGGGCCTTTAAGCACGGCGGTCCCCCCATTGGGACCCCTCCCACTGTGTCTGGGCCTTTAAGCACGGCGGTCCCCCCATTGGACCCCTCCCACTGTGTCAGGGCCTTTAAGCACGGCGGTCCCCCCATTGGACCCCTCCCACTGTGTCTGGGCCTTTAAGCACGGCGGTCCCCCCATTGGACCCCCTCCCACTGTGTCTGGGCCTTTAAGCACGGCGGTCCCCCCATTGGACCCCTCCCCACTGTGTCTGGGCCTTTAAGCACGGTCGGGTTCCACCCCATTGGACCCCTCCCACTGTGTCAGGGCCTTTAAGCACGGCGGTCCCCCCCATTGGACCCCTCCCACTGTGTCAGCGGCCTTTAAGCACGGCGGTCCCCCCATTGGACCCCTCCCACTGTGTCAGGGCCTTTAAGCACGGCCCCCGGTCCCCCCATTGGACCCTCCCACTGTGTCTGGGCCTTTAAGCACGGCGGTCCCCCCCCCATTGGACCCCTCCCACTGTGTCAGGGCCTTTAAGACGGCGGTCCCCCCATTGGACCCCTCCCACTGTGTCGGGCCTTTTAAGCACGGCGGTCCCCCCATTGGACCCCTCCCACTGTGTCAGGGCCTTTAAGCACGGCGGTCCCCCCATTGGACCCCTCCCCACTGTGTCAGGGCCTTTAAGCACGGCGGTCCCCCCATTGGACCCCTCCCACTGTGTCGGGCCTTTAAGCAGCGGCGGTCCCCCCATTGGACCCCTCCTCAACTGTTGTCTGGGCCTTTAAGCACGGCGGTCCCCCCCATTGGACCCCTCCCACTGTGTCAGGGCCTTTAAGCACGGCGGTCCCCCCCATTGGACCCCTCCCACTGTGTCAGGGCCTTTAAGGCACGGCGGTCCCCCAATTGGACCCCTCCCACTGTGTCTGGGCCTTTAAGCACGGCGGTCCCCCCCATTGGACCCCTCCCACTGTGTCAGGGCCTTTAAGCACGGCGGGTCCCCCCATTGGACCCCTCCCACTGTGTCAGGGCCTTTAAGCACGGCGGTCCCCCCATTGGACCCCTCCACTGTGTCAGGGCCTTTTTAAGCACGCGCGTCCCCCCCATTGGACCCCTCCCACTGTGTCAGGGCCTTTTAGCACGGCGGTCCCCCCCATTGGACCCCCTCCCACTGTGTCAGGGCCTTTAAGCACGGCGGTCCCCCCATTGGACCCCTCCCCACTGTGTCAGGGCCTTAAGCACGGCGGTCCCCCCATTGGACCCCCTCCCACTGTGTCAGGGCCTTTAAGCACGGCGGTCCCCCCCATTGGACCCCTCCCACTGTGTCAGGGCCTTTAAGCACGGCGGTCCCCCCAGTGGACCCCCCCACTGTGTCAGGGCCTTTAAGCACGGCGGTCCCCCCATTGGACCCCTCCCTCCCACTGTGGCAGGGCCTTTAAGCACGCGGTCCCCCCATTGGACCCCTCCCACTGTGTCAGGGCCTTTTAAGCACGGCGGTCCCCCCATTGGACCCCTCCCCACTGTGTCAGGGCCTTTAAGCACGGCGGTCCCCCCATTGGACCCTCCCTCCCACTGTGTCAGGGCCTTTTAAGCACGGCAGGTCCCCCCATTGGACCCCTCCCTCCCACTGTGTCAGGGCCTTTAAGCACGGCGGTCCCCCCATTGGACCCCTCCCACTGTGTCAGGGCCTTTAAGCACGGCGGTCCCCCCATTGGACCCCTCCCACTGTGTCAGGGCCTTTAAGCACGGCGGTCCCCCCATTGGACCCCTCCCACTGTGTCAGGGCCTTTAAGCACGGCGGTCCCCCCCATTGGACCCCTCCCCACTGTGTCAGGGGCCTTTAAGCACGGCGGTCCCCCCATTGGGACCCCTCCCACTGTGTCAGGGCCTTTAAGCCACGGGCGGTCCCCCCATTGGACCCCTCCCACTGTGTCAGGGCCTTTAAGCACGGCGGTCCCCCCATTGGACCCCTCCCACTGTGTCAGGGGCCTTTAAGCACGGCGGTCCCCCCATTGGACCCCTCCCCCTGTGCCAGGGCCTTTAAGGCACGGCGGTCCCCCCATTGGACCCCTCCCACTGTGTCAGGGCCTTTAAGCACCTCCCAACTGTGTCAGGGCCTTTAAGCACGGCGGTCCCCCCATTGGACCCCTCCCACTGTGTCAGGGCCTTTAAGCACGGCGGTCCCCCCATGGACCCCTCCCCACTGTGTCAGGGCCTTTAAGCACGGCTGGTCCCCCCATTGGACCCCATCCCACTGTGTCAGGGCCTTTAAGCACGGCGGTCCCCCCCATTGGACCCATCCCACTGTGTCAGGGCCTTTAAGGCACGGCGTCCCCCCATTGGACCCCTTCCCACTGTGGTCAGGGCCTTTAAGCACAAGCGGTCCCCCCATTGGACCCCTCCCACTGTGTCAGGGCCTTTAAGCACAGCGGTCCCCCCATTGGACCCCTCCCACTGTGTCAGGGCCTTTAAGCACAGCGGTCCCCCCATTGGACCCCTCCCACTGTGTCAGGTGTGTTGCTGAAGCATCTCATCACTTATTTGTTCTGGTTTTCACAGGCTAGCTGCTATAACGAAAAAACATCAATATTTTAGATCAAATAAAGTATATCTAATCTTATTATCTTAATTGTAATTCAATAATATTTAGTCTTTATATATTAAATAATCATAATAATGTAAATGTTTACACTTCATATTGTTGTGGTGTACACAGTACAGTAGATCAAAGTAAATCAACTCATACATTAAGATCAGACGGACCTTTAGTAACCCCCGTGGGGACACGCTGTAGATCAGACGGACCTTTAGTAACCCCCGTGGGGACACGCTGTAGATCAGACGGACCTTTAGTAACCCCCGTGGGGACACGCTGTAGATCAGACAGACCTTTAGTAACCCCCGTGGGGACACGCTGTAGATCAGACATACCTTTAGTAACCCCCGTGGGGACACGCTGTAGATCAGACGGACCTTTAGTAACCCCCGTGGGGACACGCTGTAGATCAGACATACCTTTAGTAACCCCCGTGGGGACACGCTGTAGATCAGACGGACCTTTAGTAACCCCCGTGGGGACACGCTGTAGATCAGACGGACCTTTAGTAACCCCCGTGGGGACACGCTGTAGATCAGACGGACCTTTAGTAACCCCCGTGGGGACACGCTGTAGATCAGACGGACCTTTAGTAACCCCCGTGGGGACACGCTGTAGATCAGACAGACCTTTAGTAACCCCCGTGGGGACACGCTGTAGATCAGACGGACCTTTAGTAACCCCCGTGGGGACACGCTGTAGATCAGACGGACCTTTAGTAACCCCCGTGGGGACACGCTGTAGATCAGACGGACCTTTAGTAACCCCCGGGGGGACACGCTGTAGATCAGACGGACTTTAGTAACCCCCGTGGGGACACGCTGTAGATCAGACGGACCTTTAGTAACCCCGTGGGGACACGCTGTAGATCAGACGGACCTTTAGTAACCCCCGTGGGGACACGCTGTAGATCAGACGGACCTTTAGTAACCCCCGTGGGACACGGGGACCTTTTTAGTACCTGTGTAGATCAGACGGACCTTAGTAACCCCCGTGGGGACACGCTGTAGATCAGACGGACCTTTAGTAACCCCCGTGGGGACACGCTGTAGATCAGACGGACCTTTAGTAACCCCCGTGGGGACACGCTGTAGATCAGACGGACCTTAGTAACCCCCGTGGGGACACGCTGTTAGATCAGGACGGAACTTTAGTAACCCCCGTGGGGGAAACGCTTGTAGAATCCGGACTGACCTTTAGTAACCCCCGTGGGGACACGCTTTGTAGATCAGACGACCTTTAGTAACCCCCGTGGGGACACGCTGTAGATCAGACAGACCTTTAGTAACCCCCGTGGGGACACGCTGTAGATCAGACGGACCTTTTAGTAACCCCCCGTGGGGACACGCTGTAGATCAGACCGACCTTTAGTAACCCCCGTGGGGACACGTTGTAGATCAGACAGGACCTTAGTAACCCCCGTGGGGACACGTTGTAGATCAGACGGACCTTTAGTAACCCCCGTGGGGACACGCTGTAGATCAGACAGCCCTTTAGTAACCCCCGTGGGGACACGCGTGTAGATCAGGACGGACCTTTAGTAACCCCCGTGGGGACACGCTGTAGATCAGACAGACCTTTAGTAACCCCCGTGGGGACACGCTCTAGATCAGACAGACCTTTAGTAACCCCCGTGGGGACACGCTGTAGATCAGACGGACCTTTAGTAACCCCCGTGGGACACGCTGTAGATCAGACGGACCTTTAGTAACCCCCGTGGGGACACGCTGTAGATCAGACGGACCTTTAGTAACCCCCGTGGGGACACGCTGTAGATCAGACGGACCTTTAGTAACCCCCGTGGGGACACGCTGTAGTTCAAACAGCAACAGGTGAGAGTGACAAACAGCACAGATTAATGACATCACAAATAAGATCAGCGATAAAAATAAAAATAATAATAATGAGAAACTATGAAATAAGAAATGAATAAAATTAAAATGTAATTATTATATAGTGTATTGTATTATGAAGTAATATCATACATTAACCCCATTATAGCAGATGCCACATTGAATGGATGAACACATTTATGCATCAATAATTACAACGGAGTATTTCTAAATACAATTTGTAAAAATACTTATATGTATTTAATACTAATAACATAATGATTAATTTCAGATGATAATACTTCAGGGTCCGGTCTGACAGCTCTCAGCTCTCTGCTGCAGAGAGGAAGATCACTGCTCTAAACAAAGTCAAAATTCGTACATCCAAACGGAATAAATATAATTAATTATTATTAACTCTTGTTCATTGTTTTTCACTTTTATTAAATGTTTGATATTTCCGGCACAGACCCTTTCATACCGGCAACGCGCGATAGAAACAACAGGAACTGCGACAGCATAAATATGTGAACACGAACCTACAGACTGCTGGAGAAGAGATATCACAGGGGGGGGATCACAGGGGGGGGGGGGGAGATCACAGGGGGGGGGGGTAAACAAAGAGCCCCCGCTGATCACCTGATCACCTGATCACCTGATCACCTGAGAGCTGCCGAGTTTCAGACTATTTAAAAAAACAACGGTCTAATTTGATCATTGCACAACAATGAACTCAATGTGTGATTGTTATAGCAGTAAAAATACAGTAAACTCTTAACAATAGTATAATATTATAGTAAATATTCTTGTCAATGCAGAATATGATTATATCCGTGACAGTGGGAATAAGAAACGATATGCTACAGTATAGTAATAAAAGATCAATCCCACTAGTTGTACCTGGCAGAGCAAGAAACACTCCAGCCTTTTATTTAAACTTGTTTAAAACATATCTAAATAAATATGTGTGTCCCGGGCCATAAATGCAATTATATAAAGCCACCACACCAGCTTTTATGGAGAAAACAAGTTACATAATAATTAACCAGAGGCATGTTTCTCACTATTTCATGCATAGAAACAACAGGCTTCTGTGTGTGCGAGGAATCAGCTGTTTATTTCATACGAGTTTCATTGTGGCAGCGTCTCATCACGGCTCCCCCTGGTGGATCCACCATCCATTGCAGCTGGTTGCAATACATCACTGCTCCCCCTGGTGGATCCACCATCCATTGCAGCTGGTTGCAATACATCACGGCTCCCCCTGGTGGATCCACCATCCATTGCAGCTGGTTGCAATACATCACGGCTCCCCCTGGTGGATCCACCATCCATTGCAGCTGGTTGCAATACATCACGGCTCCCCCTGGTGGATCCACCATCCATTGCAGCTGGTTGCAATACACAAAGACAGCTAGCTGGGTAACAGTATGTTCCCTGACAGTAGTTGACTTCTCCGCTTGTCACTCAGAGGGGGGTGGGGGCTGGTGAACGCTATGGTCAATGTTTGTAAAGACTGTGAAATGTTGACTTTATTTGATCATTTCAGTAAAAACTAACGTTCATATTTCTCTTTTTGATTATTATAGTGATGAACATTAAAAACAAAGCACGTTGGCTGATTTTGGACCCCCTCACTATTTCTTTTCACTACTTTAATGAAATGTTTGATAAGTGCATGCAGATCACAGTACAGTATGCTCGTTCAGTAAAACACGTACACAGATACATTATTTTGTATTTTTATTGAAGTACTTTATGACAAGGTCAATTTCACTTTCCACGATGTCCACCTTTACTTTGCACAGCCAATGGCAGGACTTTATTGAGGCCTGTGATTAGTCGACTACAGGTGTCTTGTCTTTATATAATATTATAGCCCGTTTGCCCGTGGTGAGATGACGAGGCTTCATTCAAAATAAACCTATTTTTAGTTAATTACTGAGTTTGGGCAAGTTAATAACGTTTTAATGAAGTTAAATATTTATCAGTGCTTTCATGTCAATTCGGTGAACACAAACATAAATGATCGTGAAGATGATGATTAAATTAGGATTATCGGTAGAGAGAGCCGTGCTGCATTTCCTCCCGTCGGATGTGATATAAAAACAAACCGATTATTTTTGTAGTTGTAAACTCACGTGGATTAAACATTATTTTGTTAAATAAAAACATGGTGATGTTTTGTAAATGATTCCATGTCTCTTATTTAGCACAGAGTCTGATCCTATCCGTGACATGTCTCTTATTTAGCACAGAGTCTGATCCTATCCGTGACATGTCTCTTATTTAGCACAGAGTCTGATCCTATCCGTGACATGTCTCTTATTTAGCACAGAGTATGATCCTATTCGTGACATGTCTCTTATTTAGCACAGAGTCTGATCCTATCCGTGACATGTCTCTTATTTAGCACAGAGTCTGATCCTATCCGTGACATGTCTCTTATTTAGCACAGAGTCTGATCCTATCCGTGACATATGGATCTGAACAAAGATCCGCTGTATCAGATTCCTGTAGATCGATCAGTGTGGCAGCTTTTTACTGACTGCTCCCCCTGGTGGATCCATGATGCATTGCAGCTGGTTTCATTATAATTAAATGTATTCATCAAGGGGGCGTATCAAGTCATGCGGGGGGTTTTCCTTTCAGCGAGGGCCCGCCCTGTGCAGATCACGGACCCACATGGGTAGGCGTCTGAAATTACGTGCTCCATCTGTACAGGGGAACCAGAGGGGAACCAGAGGGGAACGAGAGGGGAACCAGAGGGGAACCAGAGGGGAACCAGAGGGGAACCAGAGGGGAACGAGAGGGGAACCAGAGGGGAACCAGAGGGGAACCAGAGGGGAACATTGATCAGTGACATCAGTTCATGTTTCATTAAGTTGAAATCAGATTTTCTTCTTCAGATCACCAGCTCCACGGACTCGGAGGCCGTGACTCGGCAGAAGCTGGTGAAAGGCCACGCCTACTCTGTGACAGGTGCAGATCAGGTGAGAGGACACGCCCCTTTCAAACACCTGTCTGTGAGAACACCATGCTGTTAAACTATATTACCCATGATCCTCAGCTGTGGAAGTCCTGACATGTTTCCATCAGAAACACCTGGAGGGGGGTGGGGCTTCAGCTCTCTAATGAGCTCATGACCAATAAGGTGTAACTGTGCTCTGCATGTGATTGGCCCGAAGGTGGAGTATCGTGGCAACACGGAGAGGCTGATCCGGATCAGGAACCCGTGGGGTCAAGTGGAGTGGACCGGAGCCTGGAGCGACAGGTGGGGGGGGGGGGGGTTAGGAAAGACTGGGTGGTTCTTATATCCCTGAACTTTGACATGAATATCTCCCTTGCTCTGTTTGTAAAACTGTTTTCCGCTCTGCAGCTCGCCTCAGTGGCGTGAGGTCAGCGACGAGGACCGGGACCGCCTGAGTCTCCGTGCTGAGGACGGAGAGTTCTGGTAACATTTCCACTTCTTGTCTGGACTCTGTGGTCCTGTGTGCAAAGTTAAACCCTCTGATCTGTCTTCCAGGATGTCTTTCTCTGACTTCCTGTCACATTACTCCCGGCTGGAGATCTGCAACCTGACTCCCGACGCTCTGAGCGACGAGTCCGTCTCCAAGTGGGCTCTGACCAAGTTCGATAGCAGCTGGAGGAGAGGATCCACGGCCGGAGGGTGCAGGAACTTCCCCGGTGAGTGACGTTCCTGCTCGGCTTCGTCAGGGTCCTTGAGGTCCTGAAGGTCTTCAAGGTCCTGGAGGTCCTGAAGGTCCTGAAGGTCTTCCAGGTCCTGGAGGTCCTGAAAGTCCTGAAGGTCTTCCAGGTCTTCCAGGTCCTGGAGGTCCTGAAGGTCCTGAAGGTCCTGGAGGTCCTGAAGGTCTTCCAGGTCCTGGAGGTCCTGAAGGTCCTGATGGTCTTCCAGGTCCTGGAGGTCCTGAAGGTCCTGGAGGTCCTGATGGTCTTCCAGGTCCTGGAGGTCCTGAAGGTCCTGAAGGTCCTGGAGGTCCTGACGTTCTGTTTCTACACCGCAGATACGTTCTGGATCAACCCTAACTTTGTGATCAAGCTGGACGAGGAGGACGACGACCCGGATGACGGAGAGTCCGGCTGCAGCTTGGTGGTGGGTCTGATCCAGAAGAACCGCAGGCGCATGAGGAAGATGGGCGAGGACATGCACACCATGGGGTTCGCCATCTACGAGGTGAGAGGACCTGATGCTGTGGAGGTTCAGAGGACCTGAACTCTGTGGAGGTTCAGAGGACCTGAACTCTGTGGAGGTTCAGAGGTCCAGAGAGAAGGTCTGCTAACCTTCTTCTTCTTCTTGTGTTGCAGGTTCCTGACGAGGTACTGAGGATCCGCTGTTTGTTTCTTTATCTTCAGTCTGAGGTGTAAAGTAGCTAAGTACATTTACTCAAGCACTGTACTTAAGTATAATTTTGAGGTACTTGTACTTCACTTGAGTTTTTAATTGTGTTACTACATTGTACTTCTACTCCACTATGTATTTAATACCTTTAGTTACTTCTCAGATGTGGATGAATGATGTGAAATATAACCAAGTGTTAAATCAGACTTTAGTTCCACCTGGAGTAAATCCACAAGCTACCCTGCAGTATACAAAGTCATTCAGACTAGCTGCACCTTTACCAGCTTTGAGAACACTTTCATGATCAATCATTATAAAACATATCATATATATTATTCTGAAATGGACCAATCTGCACAATGACTACTTTTACTGTCGCTACTTTCACTAGATTAGTACAATTACAGTTCGGAGTACTTGTACTTCTACTGAAGTACGGTTCTGAGTACTCTCTCCCCCCCCTCAGTGCCGCGGTCAGAGGAACGTCCGGCTGAGGAAGAACTTCTTCCTGCGCCACGCCTCGGCCGCCCGCTCCGAGACCTTCGTTAACCTGCGGGAGGTCAGCAACCGCTTCGTGCTGCCGCCGGGAGAGTACCTGATCGTCCCGTCCACCTTCGAACCGCACAAGAACGGAGACTTCCACGTCCGGGTGTTCTCCGAGAAACAAGCCGAGTTCCAGTATGTGTCCTCTGGTGGTCTTTATGGTTCCCTTTAAATAAACGTGACCACAGCAGCCTCTGGTGGTCTCTATGGTTCCCTTTAAATAAACGTGACCACAGCAGCCTCTGGTGGCCACCTGGGGAAATAACATCTCATTAAAAGCGCTCGAGTTACTCTGCTCTTTTAATACCTGAAAATTAAAATGTATTCATTCTTATTGACGACTGTGTTCCTGCAGAGAGCTGGACGACCCCATCGAGAGCAGAGTGGAGAAGGTGAGACTACGACCTGTTCTTGATTCTCGATATGTTATAGTCATATATCCAGGACAACGGGCAGGTGCACTGTACTGGATATATGACTATAACATATAAGGAGTGTTTTATGAACGTGTTAATACGACGAGGGTTTGTTTATCAACGTGTTAATACGACGAGGGTTTGTTTATGAACGTGTTAATACGACGAGGGTTTTTTAATGAACGTGTTGATACGACGAGGGTTTGTTTATGAACGTGTTGATACGACAAGGGTTTGTTTATGAACGTGTTAATACGACGAGGGTTTGTTTATGAACGTGTTGATACGACAAGGGTTTGTTAATGAACGTGTTGATACGACAAGGGTTTGTTTATGAACGTGTTAATACGACGAGGGTTTGTTTATGAACGTGTTGATACGACGAGGGTTTGTTTATGAACGTGTTGATACGACGAGGGTTTGTTAATGAACGTGTTGATACGACGAGGGTTTGTTAATGAACGTGTTGATACGACAAGGGTTTGTTTATGAACGTGTTAATACGACGAGGGTTTGTTTATGAACGTGTTGATACGACAAGGGTTTGTTTATGAACGTGTTGATACGACGAGGGTTTGTTTATGAACGTGTTGATACGACAAGGGTTTGTTTATGAACGTGTTGATACGACGAGGGTTTTTTAATGAACGTGTTGATACGACGAGGGTTTGTTTATGAACGTGTTGATACGACGAGGGTTTGTTAATGAACGTGTTGATACGACAAGGGTTTGTTTATGAACGTGTTGATACGACGAGGGTTTGTTTATGAACGTGTTGATACGACGAGGGTTTGTTTATGAACGTGTTGATACGACGAGGGTTTTTTAATGAACGTGTTGATACGACGAGGGTTTGTTTATGAACGTGTTGATACGACGAGGGTTTGTTTATGAACGTGTTGATACGACGAGGGTTTGTTTATGAACGTGTTGATACGACGAGGGTTTTTTAATGAACGTGTTGATACGACGAGGGTTTGTTTATGAACGTGTTGATACGACGAGGGTTTGTTTATGAACGTGTTAATACGACGAGGGTTTGTTTATGAACGTGTTGATACGACAAGGGTTTGTTTATGAACGTGTTGATACGACGAGGGTTTTTTAATGAACGTGTTGATACGACGAGGGTTTGTTTATGAACGTGTTGATACGACGAGGGTTTGTTAATGAACGTGTTGATACGACGAGGGTTTGTTTATGAACGTGTTGATACGACGAGGGTTTGTTAATGAACGTGTTGATACGACGAGGGTTTTTTAATGAACGTGTTGATACGACGAGGGTTTGTTAATGAACGTGTTAATACGACGAGGGTTTGTTAATGAACGTGTTGATACGACGAGGGTTTGTTTATGAACGTGTTGATACGACGAGGGTTTGTTAATGAACGTGTTGATACGACGAGGGTTTGTTTATGAACGTGTTGATACGACGAGGGTTTGTTAATGAACGTGTTGATACGACGAGGGTTTGTTATGAACGTGTTGATACGACGAGGGTTTGTTTATGAACGTGTTGATACGACGAGGGTTTGTTAATGAACGTGTTGATAGGACGAGGGTTTGTTAATGAACGTGTTGATACGACGAGGGTTTGTTAATGAACGTGTTGATACGACGAGGGTTTGTTAATGAACGTGTTGATACGACGAGGGTTTGTTAATGAACGTGTTAATACGACGAGGGTTTGTTAATGAACGTGTTAATACGACGATGGTTTGTTAATGAACGTGTTAATACGACGATGGTTTTTTAATGAACGTGTTAATACGACGAGGGTTTTTTAATGAACGTGTTAATAAGACGAGGGTTTGTTAATGAACGTGTTAATACGACGAGGGTTTGTTTATGAACGTGTTAATACGACGAGGGTTTGTTAATGAACGTGTTGATACGACGAGGGTTTGTTAATGACCGTGTTGATACGACGAGGGTTTGTTAATGACCGTGTTGATACGACGAGGGTTTGTTTATGAACGTGTTGATACGACGAGGGTTTGTTAATGAACGTGTTGATACGACGAGGGTTTTTTAATGAACGTGTTAATACGACGAGGGTTTGTTAATGAACGTGTTAATACGACGAGGGTTTTTTAATGAACGTGTTAATACGACGATGGTTTGTTAATGAACGTGTTGATACGACGAGGGTTTTTTAATGAACGTGTTAATACGACGAGGGTTTGTTAATGAACGTGTTAATACGACGAGGGTTTTTTAATTAACGTGTTAATACGACGAGGGTTTGTTTATGAACGTGTTGATACGACGAGGGTTTGTTTATGAACGTGTTGATACGACGAGGGTTTGTTTATGAACGTGTTAATACGACGAGGGTTTGTTTCAGATCGAGATCGATGAGGACGATGTGGGCGATCGCTTCAGGAATCTGTTTGGACAGCTGGCAGGAGGGGTGAGCCGCTCATAATGTGTACATGTATATGTATTTATATAAATGAAATACACTGTATACATGATATCTGATGGTCATGTGATATCTCTGCAGGACTGTGAGATCTCCGCCTTCGAGCTGCAGAAGATCCTCAACAGAGTCGTCACCAAACGTAAGAAACTAAAGAACTCACCCGCAGCTGGGAACAGGTGTGATCAGGTGTGAACAGGTGTGAACAGAGAACAGGTGTGATCAGGTGTGAACAGAGAACAGGTGTGATCAGGTGTGAACAGAGAACAGGTGTGATCAGGTGTGAACAGAGAACAGGTGTGATCAGAACCGGTGTGATCAGTGATCAGGTGTGATCAGTGATCAGGTGTGAACAGAGAACAGGTGTGAACAGAACAGGTGTGATCAGGTGTGAACAGAACAGGTGTGATCAGTGATCAGGTGTGAACAGATCAGGTGTGATCAGGTGTGATCACTGATCAGGTGTGATCACTGATCAGGTGTGAACAGAACAGGTGTGAACAGTGATCAGGTGTGAACAGAACAGGTGTGATGTGTGATCAGGTGTGAACAGAGAACAGGTGTGATCAGGTGTGAACAGAACAGGTGTGATCAGGTGTGAACAGAGAACAGGTGTGATCAGGTGTGAACAGAGAACAGGTGTGATCAGGTGTGAACAGAACAGGTGTGATCAGGTGTGAACAGAGAACAGGTGTGATCAGGTGTGAACAGAGAACAGGTGTGATCAGGTGTGAACAGAGAACAGGTGTGAACAGAGAACAGGTGTGATCAGAGAACAGGTGTGATCAGGTGTGATCAGGTGTGAACAGAGAACAGGTGTGAACAGAGAACAGGTGTGATCAGGTGTGATCAGGTGTGTTAAAGTTAAAGCCTTTCATTGTCATTGTACACAAACAATGTGATACAGAGAGCAACCCAGTGATTAATAACTAGACATACATAACATGAAAAACACGGCAGTAGGACAGACAACATGAAGGCGTGTTTCTCTGCAGGTTCAGACATCCAGACCAGTGGCTTCAGTCTCCCCACGTGTCGGAACATGGTCAACATGCTGGACGTATCCTTCAGTCCCGTTAGCTGAGCTCACCATGCATCATACCTTATAATGTATAACAATAATGATGATTATAAACAGGGGTGCACACAACTTTCTCAGTGAGGTACTCAGATGAGTACCTGGAGTCAGTGTTTGGTACTCCAACTTCTGACGATTGTCAACGGGGGGGGGGGGTTGGCGTCAGTGGAGTACAGCGCTTCGTGACCGCGGAGCGTGTGAACGTTGTGATCAGCTGTTTTAGCGCAGGGCTGCTGTACAGACCGACGTTAACAGCAGCCCCGTCTGTGCACACGGAGACCGACTCTGTCGTCCGGTGATCTAACCGCCTTCTGGAAAAGCTTCACAAGTACGTCGGTACGCAAATGCGCTTTGTGACACAAGTGACGGTACGCATTTCAGATTGTTGCCGCGCATGCGTACCTGCGTACCAGTTATGTGCACCCCTCATTATAAAAGTGTTTCCTGAACCCAGCTGCAGAAAGACGGCACTGGGAAACTCGGTCTGGTGGAGTTTAAAATTCTGTGGACCAAAATCGAGAAGTACCTGGTGAGTAATCTGTATTTATATACTGTGTGTGTATATATATATATATATATCAACAAATATACAGAAAGTAGTGAAGTGTGTGTGTGTGTGTGTGTGTGTGTGTGTGTGTGTGTGTGTGTGTGTGTGTGTGTGTGTGTGTGTGTGTGTGTGTGTGTGTGTGTGTGTGTGTGTGTGTGTGTGTGTGTGTGTGTGTGTGTGTGTGTGTGTGTGTGTGGTGTGTGTGTGTGTGTGTGTGTGTGTGTGTGTGTGTGTGTGTGTGTGTGTGTGTGTGTGTGTGTGTGTGTGTGTGTGTGTGTGTGTGTGTGTGTGTGTGTGTGTCAGACTGTGTACCGGGACAAGGATGTGGATAACTCGGGGACCATGAGCTCTGCTGAGATGAGGTCAGCTGTGGAGGAAGCAGGTAAAACACACACAAGGCTTCTCTAACTCCCCTTCCTCGACTCCTATCCTCTCTGATAGTGTTACGTTATTATGAGAGTGCTCTCATACTTGTTTGATTCTGAAATTGTATATGTATATAAATATATATGTGTGTGTATGTCCGCATCTGTAGCCCGTTCTTGTCTCATTATACCGCACTGTGAATGAATCAAAGTAAATATAGAAGTGGTCATGAACACATCTGTCCATCAGACAGAGGGCTGCTGTGCCTCCTGTCATCATTAATGGACGTCTCTTTAAAATGACCGCTCAGAGGAGAGGAGTTCTCATTTCTCTAACCGCCTACTGCTTCCCCTCCTCTCTCCTCGGCTCCTCTCTCCTCGACTCCTCTCTCCTCGGTTCCCCTCCTCTCTCCTCGACTCCTCTCTCCTCCCCTCCTCTCTCCTCGGTTCCCCTCCTCTCTCCTCGACTCCTCTCTCCTCCCCTCCTCTCTCCTCGGTTCCCCTCCTCGACTCCTCTCTCCTCGACTCCCCTCCTCTCTCCTCGACTCCCCTCCTCTCTCCTCGGCTCCCCTCCTCAGTCCTCCGCTCGCATCTCCTGTGGGCGGGACTAAGTCTCGAGGATAGGAGTCGAGAAGGGGAATTAGAGTATTGAGAAACCTCCACACACACACACACACACACACACACACACACACACACACACACACACACACTCTCTCTGACCTCTGACCCTGTCCCAGGCTTCCTGCTCAACAACCCCCTCCATCAGATCCTCGTGGCTCGGTACAGCGAGCCGGACCTCACCATCGACTTCGACAACTTCGTGGGCTGCCTGGTCCGCCTGGAGGCCATGTTCAGTGAGTACTCTTTATCATGAGGAAGAGGAGGGGGGGGTGCTCTTCATCATGAGGAAGGGGGGGGTGCTCTTCATCATGAGGAAGGGGGGGTGCTCTTCATCATGAGGAAGGGGGTGGGTGCTCTTCATCATGAGGAAGGGGGTGGGTGCTCTTCATCATGAGGAAGGGGGTGGGTGCTCTTCATCATGAGGAAGGGGGGGTGCTCTTCATCATGAGGAAGGGGGGGTGCTCTTCATCATGAGGAAGGGGGGGGGGGTGCTCTTCATCATGAGGAAGGGGGGGGGGGTGAGTGCTGATGATGAAAGTGGTGATGAAGACGATGATGATGGTGTTGAAGACGATGATGATGATGATGAAAGTGGTGATGATGACGATGATGGTGATGAAGATGTCTTCTCTCCTCAGACACCTTCTCTGTTCTGGACACGGATCAGTCGGGCTCCATTGAGCTCACTTTGCTGCAGGTACTAAAGATATTATAATAAACTTTATTCATTGATTTGTATTCAAAGTTTATGATGAACATTCAGCTCATATTTCTCCTGCAGTGGCTCAGCGTGTCTCTGCTCTGAGTTCTGGTCCTGGTTCTGGTCCTGGTCCTGGTCCTGGTCTCAGCTGATTGACAGACTGAATTATTGTCAGTGTGGTGATGGTGTTTAGTTATTGTCTCAATATGTATATTGTGGTGTCAGGAGAGAGACCTCGTTGATGATGACTGACTCATACGGGTCTCCAACTATGTTTAATACCTGAGGTCACCTGTACGAGTCATTCATCGTTAACGAGGTCATCTGTATAAATCATTAATAAGCCGCTAACGCTATAATAGAAACTGTTGTCAGGTTTTCATAAAGGGGAACAGAACAGCAAATAGGAAGCCTCCCTCTCTCTGAGCTGAGCTCTGATTGGCTGATTGATAAACAGCTTAAATGTTTAGTTTTTCATGGGAAATAGTGGTCGAACGCCAGTTTGGCAATAACCTGCTAAGATTGGATGATAAAGGGTGAATAAAGTAGAAACACTGGTGCCTTATATAATAATGTGTAAAATGTATCTTGCTAATTCCTTAATAAAGACAATGAATGAGTGAGCAGTGATTTATTACAAACACAGAAATGTTAAATTCACATAAAATATCTCATCTGAGAGTCGTCCAATGAGGAGCCTGACTGCAGCAGTGGGCGGGGCCAACAGTCTCCTGATAGTGTCCAGGTGTTTCTGATACACAAAATCATTCCTTTAAAGATGCTAATCATTAGCATGCTAACAGACAGGAAGGCTGCTTATGAGAGTTTCTCTGATTGGCTGAGAGCATCAAAGAGAAGGCCTGCCCACGAGCCACACCCCCATCCCAAACAGATGTCCCATTGGTTGACACTTCATTGCCCCAACCCTCGTGTCCAATCAGGAGACAGCTGCTCAGCAGGAGGCGCTGTGATGTCATCGCTGTGTTGTCTGGCGAGCAAACTGCTCCGCCCACTTCAGAGCTTCAGGGATGTCATCGCTGCTTCCTGTTCCCTTGGCAACCAGCGCAGAGCCCCCCCCGCTCCCCCCGAAGTGACGACACACCGCCACTGCCCAATCAGAGGCAGGGAGGAGGGCGGAGTCCTGTGGAGTGAGAAGACAGCCAATCAGATGCTCTACAGGAGGCCCCGCCCCTATGTATTTTTTTTTAAATTGTATAACAGGATCACACACACATACATACCTTTGGAACCTGACAGGCACACAGCACCTTCCCAGAATGCATCTGGGGAGCGAGCAGCATCACATGACTGCGAGGAGCGGCGGCGCTCAGCTGGTTCACCGTCTTCATTAACATCTGACAGGAAGTGATGTCACAGTGAGGTCATGACTCAGCAGGTACCTATTATGCAAAATACTTTTCTTCATGTCTCTTCTACATCAACATGTGTCCCCTCTTCTTCATGTCTCTTCTACATCAACATGTGTCCCCTCTTCCTCATGTCTCTTCTACATCAACATGTGTCCCCTCTTCTTCATGTCTCTTCTACATCAACATGTGTCCCCTCTTCTTCATGTCTCTTCTACATCAACATGTGTCCCCTCTTCCTCATGTCTCTTCTACATCAACATGTGTCCCCTCTTCTTCATGTCTCTTCTACATCAACATGTGTCCCCTCTTCTTCATGTCTCTTCTTCATCAACATGTGTCCCCTCTTCCTCATGTCTCTTCTACATCAACATGTGTCCCCTCTTCCTCATGTCTCTTCTACATCAACATGTGTCCCTCTTCTTCATGTCTCTTCTTCATCAACATGTGTCCCCTCTTCCTCATGTCTCTTCTACATCAACATGTGTCCCCTCTTCCTCATGTCTCTTCTTCATCAACATGTGTCCCCTCTTCTTCATGTCTCTTCTTCATCAACATGTGTCCCCTCTTCCTCATGTCTCTTCTTCATCAACATGTGTCCCCTCTTCTTCATGTCTCTTCTACATCAACATGTGTCCCCTCTTCCTCATGTCTCTTCTACATCAACATGTGTCCCCTCTTCTTCATGTCTCTTCTACATCAACATGTGTCCCCTCTTCTTCATGTCTCTTCTACATCAACATGTGTCCCCTCTTCTTCATGTCTCTTCTACATCAACATGTGTCCCCTCTTCTTCATGTCTCTTCTACATCATGTGTCCCCTCTTCTTCATGTCTCTTCTACATCAACATGTGTCCCCTCTTCTTCATGTCTCTTCTACATCAACATGTGTCCCCTCTTCTTCATGTCTCTTCTACATCATGTGTCCCCTCTTCTTCATCAACATGTGTCCCCTCTTCCTCATGTCTCTTCTACATCACCATGTGTCCCCTCTTCTTCATGTCTCTTCTTCATCAACATGTGTCCCCTCTTCTTCATGTCTCTTCTACATCAACATGTGTCCCCTCTTCTTCATGTCTCTTCTACATCATCATGTGTCCCCTCTTCTTCATGTCTCTTCTACATCAACATGTGTCCCCTCTTCTTCATGTCTCTTCTACATCATGTGTCCCCTCTTCTTCATCAACATGTGTCCCCTCTTCTTCATGTCTCTTCTACATCATGTGTCCCCTCTTCTTCATCAACATGTGTCCCCTCTTCTTCATGTCTCTTCTACATCAACATGTGTCCCCTCTTCTTCATGTCTCTTCTACATCAACATGTGTCCCCTCTTCTTCATGTCTCTTCTACATCAACATGTGTCCCCTCTTCTTCATGTCTCTTCTACATCATGTGTCCCCTCTTCTTCATCAACATGTGTCCCCCTCTTCCTCATGTCTCTTCTACATCAACATGTGTCCCCTCTTCTTCATGTCTCTTCTACATCATGTGTCCCCTCTTCTACATCAACATGTGTCCCCTCTTCTTCATGTCTCTTCTACATCAACATGTGTCCCCTCTTCTTCATGTCTCTTCTACATCAACATGTGTCCCCTCTTCTTCATGTCTCTTCTACATCATGTGTCCCCTCTTCTTCATCAACATGTGTCCCCTCTTCCTCATGTCTCTTCTACATCAACATGTGTCCCCTCTTCTTCATGTCTCTTCTACATCATGTGTCCCCTCTTCTACATCAACATGTGTCCCCTCTTCTTCATGTCTCTTCTACATCAACATGTGTCCCCTCTTCTTCATGTCTCTTCTTCATCAACATGTGTCCCCTCTTCTTCATGTCTCTTCTACATCAACATGTGTCCCCTCTTCTTCATGTCTCTTCTTCATCAACATGTGTCCCCTCTTCCTCATGTCTCTTCTACATCAACATGTGTCCCCTCTTCTTCATGTCTCTTCTACATCATGTGTCCCCTCTTCTTCATGTCTCTCCTACATCAACATGTGTCCCCTCTTCTTCATGTCTCTTCTACATCAACATGTGTCCCCTCTTCTTCATGTCTCTTCTTCATCAACATGTGTCCCCTCTTCCTCATGTCTCTTCTACATCAACATGTGTCCCCTCTTCTTCATGTCTCTTCTACATCAACATGTGTCCCCTCTTCTTCATCAACATGTGTCCCCTCTTCTTCATGTCTCTTCTACATCAACATGTGTCCCCTCTTCTTCATGTCTCTTCTACATCACCATGTGTCCCCTCTTCTTCATGTCTCTTCTTCATCAACATGTGTCCCCTCTTCTTCATGTCTCTTCTACATCAACATGTGTCCCCTCTTCTTCATGTCTCTTCTACATCATGTGTCCCCTCTTCTACATCATGTGTCCCCTCTTCTTCATGTCTCTCCTACATCAACATGTGTCCCCTCTTCTACATCAACATGTGTCCCCTCTTCTTCATGTCTCTTCTTCATCAACATGTGTCCCCTCTTCCTCATGTCTCTTCTACATCAACATGTGTCCCCTCTTCTTCATGTCTCTTCTACATCAACATGTGTCCCCTCTTCTTCATCAACATGTGTCCCCTCTTCTTCATGTCTCTTCTACATCACCATGTGTCCCCTCTTCTACATCAACATGTGTCCCCTCTTCTTCATGTCTCTTCTACATCACCATGTGTCCCCTCTTCTTCATGTCTCTTCTTCATCAACATGTGTCCCCTCTTCTTCATGAACATGTGTCCCCTCTTCTTCATGTCTCTTCTACATCATGTGTCCCCTCTTCTTCATCAACATGTGTCCCCTCTTCTTCATGTCTCTTCTACTTCAACATGTGTCCCCTCTTCTTCATGTCTCTTCTACATCAACATGTGTCCCCTCTTCTTCATGTCTCTTCTACATCATGTGTCCCCTCTTCTTCATCAACATGTGTCCCCTCTTCCTCATGTCTCTTCTACATCAACATGTGTCCCCTCTTCTTCATGTCTCTTCTACATCATGTGTCCCCTCTTCTTCATCAACATGTGTCCCCTCTTCTTCATGTCTCTTCTACATCAACATGTGTCCCCTCTTCTTCATGTCTCTTCTTCATCAACATGTGTCCCCTCTTCCTCATGTCTCTTCTACATCAACATGTGTCCCCTCTTCTTCATGTCTCTTCTTCATCAACATGTGTCCCCTCTTCTACATCAACATGTGTCCCCTCTTCTTCATGTCTCTTCTTCATCAACATGTGTCCCCTCTTCTTCATCAACATGTGTCCCCTCTTCTTCATCAACATGTGTCCCCTCTTCTTCATGTCTCTTCTACATCAACATGTGTCCCCTCTTCTTCATGTCTCTTCTTCATCAACATGTGTCCCCTCTTCTTCATGTCTCTTCTACATCATGTGTCCCCTCTTCTACATCAACATGTGTCCCCTCTTCCTCATGTCTCTTCTACATCAACATGTGTCCCCTCTTCTTCATGTCTCTTCTTCATCAACATGTGTCCCCTCTTCTTCATGTCTCTTCTTCATCAACATGTGTCCCCTCTTCTTCATGTCTCTTCTTCATCAACATGTGTCCCCTCTTCTTCATGTCTCTTCTTCATCAACATGTGTCCCCTCTTCTTCATGTCTCTTCTTCATCAACATGTGTCCCCTCTTCTTCATGTCTCTTCTACATCAACATGTGTCCCCTCTTCTTCATGTCTCTTCTTCATCAACATGTGTCCCCTCTTCTTCATGTCTCTTCTTCATCAACATGTGTCCCCCTCTTCTTCATGTCTCTTCTTCATCAACATGTGTCCCCTCTTCTTCATGTCTCTTCTTCATCAACATGTGTCCCCTCTTCTTCATGTCTCTTCTACATCAACATGTGTCCCCTCTTCTTCATGTCTCTTCTTCATCAACATGTGTCCCCTCTTCTTCATGTCTCTTCTACATCAACATGTGTCCCCTCTTCTTCATGTCTCTTCTTCATCAACATGTATCCCCTCTTCTTCATGTCTCTTCTTCATCAACATGTGTCCCCTCTTCTTCATGTCTCTTCTACATCAACATGTGTCCCCTCTTCTTCATGTCTCTTCTTCATCAACATGTGTCCCCTCTTCCTTCATGTCTCTTCTTCATCAACATGTGTCCCCTCTTCTTCATGTCTCTTCTTCATCAACATGTGTCCCCTCTTCTTCATGTCTCTTCTTCATCAACATGTGTCCCCTCTTCTTCATGTCTCTTCTTCATCAACATGTGTCCCCTCTTCTTCATGTCTCTTCTACATCAACATGTGTCCCCTCTTCTTCATGTCTCTTCTTCATCAACATGTGTCCCCTCTTCTTCATGTCTCTTCTTCATCAACATGTGTCCCCTCTTCTTCATGTCTCTTCATCATCAACATGTGTCCCCTCTGTGGAAAGAGACTCTGAAAGTTTCAGGAACAAAGATTCTCTCTCTTTTTGATCCATTTCTATAAAAACCTGTCTGAAAATGAGCTGATCAGATTTTGGCCACTTGATGTCATAATGATGTGTTGTCTTGTGTAACCATTAGCCAATCAGCAACCAAGGTAACCCCCCCCCCCCCCTTATCACCTCAATCTCCTCCTAGAGCACCATTGAGTTCTTTGTAACCAAATCTCTCTCAGAGGGGCGTGGGGAGGGGCTCCTTATTTTCATCTAAAGTAACAGACAGAGAATCAGCACTTTGGAAACAGGGCTGAAACAGAGGGGATCATGGGTAATGCTGCAATGATCTGTTTGGTGTTTCAGCCAATCAGAGACAGGCTCTGGATATATCTGAGACCTGGGATATATTGATGAAGAAGAGGATGATAGGGGACCTTTAAAGACAACACTCGTTAACACCTGAGGTCACTCACCTGCAGAGAGTCCGTCTGCACTGAGCGCACCAGAACCTGCCCCCCCCCCCCACTCCTGGAGCAGAGCCTGGGCCAGAGCCGCTGCCTGCAAAGCATCATGGGAAAACAGTAAGAGAGGAAACTGACACACCTGATAGCTTACAGACATCTCAGGTGAGTCCGAGTAGAGTCTCAGGTGAGTCTGAGTAGAGTCTCAGGTGAGTCCGAGTAGAGTCTCAGGTGAGTCTCAGGTGAGTCCGAGTAGAGTCTCAGGTGAGTCCGAGTAGAGTCTCAGGTGAGTCTCAGGTGAGTCCGAGTAGAGTCTCAGGTGAGTCCGAGTAGAGTCTCAGGTGAGTCTCAGGTGAGTCCGAGTAGAGTCTCAGGTGAGTCCGAGTAGAGTCTCAGGTGAGTCTCAGGTGAGTCCGAGTAGAGTTCAGGTGAGTCCGAGTAGAGTCTCAGGTGAGTCCTCAGTGAGTCCGAGTAGAGTCTCAGGTGAGTCCGAGTAGAGTCTCAGGTGAGTCTCAGGTGAGTCCGAGTAGAGTCTCAGGTGAGTCCGAGTAGAGTCTCAGTTGAGTCTCAGTTGAGTCTGAGTTGAGTCTCAGTTGAGTCTGAGTAGAGTCTCAGGTGAGTCTCAGGTGAGTCTCAGGTGACATCTGAGTAGAGTCTCAGGTGAGTCTGAGTAGAGTCTCAGGTGAGTCTGAGTAGAGTCTCAGGTGAGTCTCAGGTGAGTCTCAGGTGACATCTGAGTAGAGTCTCAGGTGAGTCTGAGTAGAGTCTCAGGTGAGTCTGAGTAGAGTCTCAGGTGAGTCTGAGTAAAGTCTCAGGTGAGTCTGAGGTGAGTCTCAGGTGAGTCTCAGGTGAGTCTCAGGTGAGTCTGAGTAGAGTCTCAGGTGAGTCTGAGTAAAGTCTCAGGTGAGTCTGAGGTGAGTCTCAGTTGAGTCTCAGGTGAGTCTGAGTAGAGTCTCAGTTGAGTCTCAGGTGAGTCTGAGTAGAGTCTCAGGTGAGTCTCAGGTGAGTCTGAGTAGAGTCTCAGGTGAGTCTGAGTAGAGTCTCAGGTGAGTCTCAGGTGAGTCTGAGTAGAGTCTCAGGTGAGTCTGAGTAGAGTCTCAGGTGAGTCTCAGGTGAGTCTGAGTAGAGTCTCAGGTGAGTCTGAGTAGAGTCTCAGGTGAGTCTCAGGTGAGTCTGAGTAGAGTCTCAGGTGAGTCTGAGTGGCCAAACTTGACCCACTCTACCATGCTGCACTGCGTTATATATCAAATGCACCCTATAGGACTCATCATTGCACATAGCCTAACTGGATGGTCCTCACTTACTATGCGTAGGATGCAGCACTGGTTTTTATTAATGTATAAAGCCATTTTAGGAAAGCTTCCACTCTACATATGTGTCAGATTTGCCCCAGTTTGTGACTCTTACAACCTCAGACCCAGTGCCTGGATACGGGTCCAGGTTCCTGCTGTACGGACTGAGGCTGGAAAAAGGAGTCTTTCTTATTATGGTCCTTGGTCTTGGAATGACCTTCAATCACGCCTCAAACTGAGGGCACTTGTCTCTATAGCATGCTTTAAATTGAAGTTGTCTGAAGTCCTCACCACCAGCTGCTCTTGCAGTAACAAGTAGTGTACTTTTTTATTGTCCTAATGTGCTCAATGTAGGGACTGCTTTTTCCTCTTTTGGTTTCTTAGTTATGTTCTCTGTATTTGATATGTTTGTGTGATGTGTAATAATGTGTAACGCTGCTGCCTTCTTGGCCAGGTCAGCTTTGAAAATGAGATTTTATCTCAATGTTTTTATCTGGTTAAATAAAAAAATAAAAAGAGTCTCAGGTGAGTCTGAGTAGAGTCTGAGTAGAGTCTCAGGTGAGTCTGAGTAGAGTCTGAGTAGAGTCTGAGTAGAGTCTCAGGTGAGTCTGAGTAGAGTCTGAGTAGAGTCTGAGTAGAGTCTCAGGTGAGTCTCAGGTGAGTCTGAGTAGATTCTGAGTAGAGTCTCAGGTGAGTCTGAGTAGAGTCTGAGTAGAGTCTGAGTAGAGTCTCAGGTGAGTCTGAGTAGAGTCTGAGTAGAGTCTCAGGTGAGTCTCAGGTGAGTCTGAGTAGAGTCTGAGTAGAGTCTCAGGTGAGTCTGAGTAGAGTCTGAGTAGAGTCTGAGTAGAGTCTCAGGTGAGTCTGAGTAGAGTCTGAGTAGAGTCTGAGTAGTCTCAGGTGAGTCTGAGTAGAGTCTGAGTAGAGTCTGAGTAGAGTCTCAGGTGAGTCTCAGGTGAGTCTGAGTAGATTCTGAGTAGAGTCTCAGGTGAGTCTGAGTAGAGTCTGAGTAGAGTCTGAGTAGAGTCTCAGGTGAGTCTGAGTAGAGTCTGAGTAGAGTCTCAGGTGAGTCTCAGGTGAGTCTGAGTAGATTCTGAGTAGAGTCTCAGGTGAGTCTGAGTAGAGTCTGAGTAGAGTCTGAGTAGAGTCTCAGGTGAGTCTGAGTAGAGTCTGAGTAGAGTCTGAGTAGAGTCTCAGGTGAGTCTCAGGTGAGTCTGAGTAGAGTCTCAGGTGAGTCTGAGTAGAGTCTGAGTAGAGTCTGAGTAGAGTCTCAGGTGAGTCTCAGGTGAGTCTGAGTAGAGTCTCAGGTGAGTCTGAGTAGAGTCTCAGGTGAGTCTCAGGTGAGTCTGAGTAGAGTCTCAGGTGAGTCTGAGTAGAGTCTCAGGTGAGTCTGAGTAGAGTCTCAGGTGAGTCTGAGTAGAGTCTCAGGTGAGTCTCCTCACCTCTCTGGTCTCCAGCTTCCTCACGGAGGTGTTGCTGCTCCTCTGCAGGGCTTTCAGGCGTCCCTGCAGGTCTCTGCGCTGCCACTGAGGGATGGGGGTGTTATCTACAGCCTGCAAGACAACACACAGGTTGAACACGAGCGATGACAGAGCGGTGCAGTGATGACGTGTTCCTGTAGTTCCCCCTGAAGCTGCTGGTCCCTCCACTAAAAGGTCTGTAGTTCCCCCTGAAGCTGCTGGTCCCTCCACTAAAAGGTCTGTAGTTCCCCCTGAAGCTGCTGGTCCCTCCACTAAAAGGTCTGTAGTTCCCCTGAAGCTGCTGGTCCCTCCACTAAAAGGTCTGTAGTTCCCCCTGAAGCTGCTGGTCCCTCCACTAAAAGGTCTGTAGTTCCCCCTGAAGCTGCTGGTCCCTCCACTAAAAGGTCTGTAGTTCCCCTGAAGCTGCTGGTCCCTCCACTAAAAGGTCTGTAGTTCCCCCTGAAGCTGCTGGTCCCTCCACTAAAAGGTCTGTAGTTCCCCTGAAGCTGCTGGTCCCTCCACTAAAAGGATTTCTCCAGAGGATTTAGGAATATTGTAAAAAACAAGGTCTGTGAAACGAACCTGTTTGATAAATGCACGTTTTGTTCAGCCGGATCATCTCCACATGTCTACTTTCATAATGTTCTAATCATAAATCTAATGTCCAGAAGCTAAATGCTAACGTGATGCTATAAAGGAGCTACAGCCGAGTTCAGCAGCACGACTTCAACGTCACGCCAACTTTAGATCCATATAGAGAGGCGAAGTCCCTCCCCTTCCGGTGGGACTCATGGGACCTTATTTCGGAAAAAGTATGTATTGAAGTCAATGGAGAGAGAAAGATTATCTTTGGATCCCGTTTGAATTGTGCCATGAATTACACATATGTTTGTCAATCTTTAAAAATCATTTCCATGTCAAAAAAGTCAGTTTGTCGTAAAACTGTTGAAATATAAGACTATGAAAAATACGCAACTAGAAAGACTACAAATCCCAGAATCCCGGTGGCTCTTAGGAACCGACTAACTCCCCTTGTGTGTATGTACAGCTCTCAACATTAGGAACCGACTAACTCCCCTTGTGTGTATGTACAGCTCTCAACATTAGGAACCGACTAACTCCCCTTGTGTGTATGTACAGCTCTCAACATGCCCAGACTTGGAGTGATTTTCACCTCTTTTAATACTTTCCGCCTCATTCTGAAAGAAAGAAGTGAAATGTGCCAACGTGACGGCCGTCTGGGTGTGTGGTGCGAGACGGGAGATGGAGTTCATTGAGCGTTTCACACAAAAAAAAGTGTTACTTCACAGTTTTACGACACATTTCTTTTTTTTTACTTGTAAAATTATCTTTTAAATTGACAAACATCATATGTGTAATTCGTGGCACAATTCAAACGGGATCGAAAGATAATCTTTCTCTCTCCATTGACTTCAATGCATACTTTTTCTGAAATAAGGTCCCATGGAGCTCCCCGGAAAGGGAGGGACTTCGCCTCTCTATTCAAACACACAGATTCTAAATGGTACGAGTTGAAGCGTTTGTTTGAACACTTTGCAGGAGGCAGGTACTTGCTTTCAAGCAGAACAGAAACTAACTTAGAGGAGTGTTTACGTGTTCGGCGTAATGACGTACAACGTCCTCCACGACTTCTGTAGTCCTATTCAGCCACTTGGTAACAACCATCGTTTTTCAGACACGTCAACTCTTCAGGAATCACCAGTAGGGTCACTGCTGATGGATTTAATGTCCTAGAACAAAACGTGACCTGTCTCTTTGTCTCAACCACAGACCTTATTTACAGATATTTTCAAACATCCTATGGAGAGATCCCATTGGCTCTGAGACCAGGGAACAGGAAGTGGTGAAATGCTGACTCACTTCCTGGTTTTAGGACTCGTTCCTGCACTACTCTATAGTACTGGCCTCAGAGGGTGCAGTGTATCATGGGTAATGTAGTGCACGTACGTCTGAGAGGATGCCGACCTCCTTGGCGAGTCGCTGGGCGGAGTCCAGGCTGGAGGGGGCGGAGCCTGAGAGTCTGGCTGACAGAGAGTCCACGTCCTGAGACAGAACCTGACCGTCCTCCCGCGCCTGTATTTGTGTAAACAAATGGACCTTTCTATTGTTATTTACCTGTTACTACTTTATTCTCATCTACCTGTCCGGCTTCATCAACACCTGACGTTCTGATAACCCCTTATGATGTTTACCTTTAATGTTTACAGATCATTGTTTACTCTTGTAAGGAGGCTTCCAGTGGTTATGCTAAGCTAGGCTAACAAAGGAGTTTGTGCTAAGCTAACAGGAGAGTTTGTGCTAAGTTAACAGGAGAGTTTGCGGTAGGCTAACAGGAGAGTTTGTGGTAAGCTAACAGGAGCGTTTGTGCTACGCTAACAGGAGAGTTTGCGGTAGGCTAACAGGAGAGTTTGTGCTAAGCTAACAGGAGCGTTTGTGCTACGCTAACAGGAGCGTTTGTGCTACGCTAACAGGAGAGTTTGCGGTAGGCTAACAGGAGAGTTTGTGCTAAGCTAACAGGAGCGTTTGTGCTAAGCCAACAGGAGCGTTTGTGCTACGCTAACAGGAGAGTTTGTGCTAACGGTGATGCGTACCCTTGTAGCTCGGCCTCCTGTCAGAGCGAGGACTCGGCTGATCCCTCTCACCAGCTGGCGCTCAGAGACCAGAACCAGGTCCTCGATGGAGCCGGTGCTCCTCAGGTGCCTGAACACAGGAAGCACTTCATATACACCTGTCTAATATATACCTGATGTTTCTATTAATATACCTGATACTGATAACACACCTTTATACCTGTCTGATATACACCTGATACTGATAACACACCTTTATACCTGTCTGATATACACCTGATACTGATAACACACCTTTATACCCGTCTGATATATACCTGATACTGATAACACACCTTTATACCTGTCTGATATACACCTGATACTGATAACACACCTTTATACCTGTCTGATATACACCTGATACTGATAACACACCTTTATACCTGTCTGATATATACCTGATACTGTTTTTCAGGTCTCAGGCTCGAAAATGACATTCCCAGAAGAAACACTTCTAAATATATATATATATATATATATATATATATATATATATATATCTTCCCTTCTAAAAGGGTTAAATTAATAATCTTTTTTCTCAAAGTAATGATAAACCTGTGAGTTGGATGTAGAAAAGTCAGAATCAATATAGATGTTTTTTATTTTAAAGAAAATTCAGATTTTACATAGTAAAAAACTGTAAATTATAGTGTCTGTCCAAAAATTATTTTGTACTTATAGTGAAAACTACCCTTGGATGATGGGTTAGTAGACTAAAAGCTTTAGGAATCCAAAGTACAACATGTAATAAGTACCCTGTATCAAGATTGATGCAAAACAAGTGAAATTTGACCTTTTTAGAGAGGTTTAGCAAAAAGAAACCACTTCTGGGGTCATTTGGGTGGATTTTCCATATCTCTGGCCCCCTTGCTCGATTTTGATGGTCGACACCTCTTTCTGACCGTTAGAGCCAATAGAATCGAAGGGGGAGCCCCCCACACAAACACGTTGTGAAGAGAAGAGGTGGGGGCTTCGCGCATGTAATTTTGCATCAGAGTGAACCTATCTCTAGCTTTGACATCTGGAAACGGAAAAGCAGTTTTAATGCTTATGGATTATCAGAAATCATTTCAAAGGGACACAGACACATTAGATTAACCTATGGATTAACTTCAGCAGCGTTTTTATCGTTTTAATGCCATTGAAGACCACTTTGGAGAGACTACAGAGCCAAGGTAAAAATGTTAGCATTTTTAGCTACCTAGCGTCACCTGTTTTGATGTCCGTTTTTGTTTATAACGTCGCCATTCGTATAATTCAGTGATAATGTCGGTGTCGTTAGATTCTGTGTCACCTCACGATGTGAAACGATGTCATGGATGTGGAGAAAAGATAAATAATAAGGTTTTGTGAGTGATTTTCGGTGCAGTAATCTGTTAGCATTTTTCGCTCGTTGCTAATTCAGAGGCTCAGTGTTAGCATTGTGGGTTTTCTTTTGAAAAATAAATTAAAATGATCAGTTAGATGAGTTTCTTCCCGTTACATGGATATAAAACCTTCATAGTTTATTAAATGAACATGCCCTCAGACACTGTTTCCTGCAAGATGTTGCGTTTTGCCCCCGTGGGGTTTAACTGGTTAATATACCTCATACTGATAATAACACACTCACGTTCCACAGCACAGCTCCACAGACACCTGTCTGTCTGACTGTCTGTCTGACAACAGCTCAGAGGCCGTCAGGCAGACAGACACCACCCTCACAGGATCAGGATACACCTGCAGACAGACAGGTGAGAGACGGACAGGTGAGAGACAGACAGGCAGGCAGACAAGACAGGTGAGAGACAGGCAGGTGAGAGACAGGTCAGAGACAGGCAGACAAGACAGGTGAGAGACAGGCAGGTGAGAGACAGGCAGGCAGACAGACAGGTCAGAGACAGGCAGGTGAGAGACAGACAGGTGAGAGACAGGCAGGCAGACAGACAGGTGAGAGACAGGCAGGTGAGAGACAGACAGGCAGACAGACAGGTGAGAGACAGGCAGGCAGACAGACAGGTGAGAGACAGGCAGGTGAGAGACAGACAGGCAGACAGACAGGTCAGAGACAGGCAGACAAGACAGGTGAGAGACAGGCAGGTGAGAGACAGGCAGGTGAGAGACAGACAGGCAGACAGACAGGTCAGAGACAGGCAGACAAGACAGGTGAGAGACAGGCAGGTGAGAGACAGGCAGGCAGACAGACAGGTGAGAGACAGGCAGGTGAGAGACAGGCAGGCAGACAGACAGGTGAGAGACAGGCAGGTGAGAGACAGGCAGGCAGACAGACAGGTAAGAGACAGACAGGTGAGAGACGGACAGGTGAGAGACAGGCAGGTGAGAGACAGGTGAGAGACAGACAGGGTGAGAGACAGGCAGGTGAGAGACAGGCAGGTGAGAGACAGGCAGGCAGACAGACAGGTGAGAGACAGACAGGTAAGAGACAGACAGGTGAGAAACAGGCAGGTGAGAGACAGGCAGGTAAGAGACAGGCAGACAGACCAGGCAGACAGACAGGTGAGAGACAGGCAGACAGACAGGTGAGAGACAGGCAGACAGACAGGTGAGAGACAGGCAGACAGGCAGGTGAGAGACAGACAGACAGGTGAGAGACAGGCAGACAGACAGGTGAGAGACAGGCAGACAGACAGGTGAGAGACAGGCAGGCAGGTGAGAGACAGACAGACAGACAGAAAGCATTAGAGACAGGCAGGTGGGACACAGACAGACAGACAGACAGACTGACAGAAAGGATTAGAGACAGGCAGGCAGACAGGTGAGAGACAGACAGGTAAGAGACAGACAGGTGAGAAACAGGCAGGTGAGAGACAGGCAGGTAAGAGACAGGCAGACAGACCAGGCAGACAGACAGGTGAGAGACAGGCAGACAGACAGGTGAGAGACAGGCAGACAGACAGGTGAGAGACAGGCAGACAGACAGGTGAGAGACAGGCAGGCAGGTGAGAGACAGACAGACAGACAGGTGAGAGACAGGCAGACAGACAGGTGAGAGACAGGCAGACAGACAGGTGAGAGACAGGCAGGCAGGTGAGAGACAGACAGACAGACAGAAAGCATTAGAGACAGGCAGGTGGGACACAGACAGACAGACAGACAGACTGACAGAAAGGATTAGAGACAGGCAGGCACACAGGCAGGTGAGATACAGACAGACAGACAGACAGTTGAGAAACAGAGAGACAGGTGAGACACAGACTGAGAGACAGGCAGACAGGTGAGAGACAGGCAGACAGACAGACAGACAGGTACCTCGTCCACGGTCCTAACCCCCCCGATGCTTCTCGCTCTCTCCAGAGGAAGCTCCTCGCTGTGGACGATCTGATTGGCTGAGATGATGTCATTAACACACCTGTCCACCTGCTGCAGCTGAGACGCGTCCAGCAGACCCTGGGCGGAGGGGGGGGGTTAGTGATTCAGTCACTGAGTTAATGAGTTAATGAATCACTAGTGAGTCAGTGAGTTAGTTAGTAAGTTAGAGTCAGTGAGTTAGTGAAGAGTCAGTGAGTGTGAGTCAGTTACTGAGTTAGTGAGTCACTAAAGAGTCAGTGAGTTAGTGGTTTAGTTAGTGTGAGTTTGAGTTAGTGAGTCAGTTATTTAGTTAGTGTGAGTTTGAGTCAGTGAGTTACTGAGTTAGTGAGTCACTAAAGAGTCAGTGAGTTACTGAGTTAGTGAGTCAGTTATTTAGTTAGTGTGAGTTTGAGTCAGTGAGTTACTGAGTTAGTGAGTCACTAAAGAGTCAGTGAGTTACTGAGTTAGTGAGTCAGTTATTTAGTTAGTGTGAGTTTGAGTCAGTGAGTTAGTGAGTCACTAAAGAGTCAGTGAGTTAGTGGTTTAGTTAGTGTGAGTTTGAGTTAGTGAGTCAGTTATTTAGTTAGTGTGAGTTTGAGTTAGTGAGTCACTAATTAGTCAGTGAGTTACTGAGTTAATGAGTCACTAAAGAGTCAGTGAGTTACTGAGTCAGTCAGTGAGTTAGAGTGAGTTTGAGTCACCTTGCAGCTGAAGTCGAAGCGGAGTCTCTCAGCTGAGACGTGGGATCCTCTCTGTTGGACCGAGTCCCCGAGAACCGTCTTCAGAGAGAAGTTCAGGAGGTGAGTCGCTGTGTGGTTCACCATGAGGGACATTCTGTGGACCTGGGGAGGGACTAGTTATCATTAACCTGTATAACATGGACCTGAGGAGGGACTAGTTATCATTAACCTGTATAACATGGACCTGAGGAGGGACTAGTTATCATTAACCTGTATAACATGGACCTGAGGAGGGACTAGTTATCATTAACCTGTATACATGGACCTGGGGAGGGACTAGTTATCATTAACCTGTATAACATGGACCTGAGGAGGGACTAGTTATCATTAACCTGTATAACATGGACCTGAGGAGGGACTAGTTATCATTAACCTGTATAACATGGACCTGGGGAGGGACTAGTTATCATTAACCTGTATAACATGGACCTGGGAGGGGACTAGTTATCATTAACCTGTATAACATGGACCTGAGGAGGGACTAGTTATCATTAACCTGTATAACATGGACCTGAGGAGGGACTAGTTATCATTAACCTGTATAACATGGACCTGGGGAGGGACTAGTTATCATTAACCTGTATAACATGGACCTGAGGAGGGACTAGTTATCATTAACCTGTATAACATGGACCTGAGGAGGGACTAGTTATCATTAACCTGTATAACATGGACCTGAGGAGGGACTAGTTATAATTAACCTGTATAACATGGACCTGGGGAGGGACTAGTTATCATTAACCTGTATAACATGGACCTGAGGAGGGACTAGTTATCATTAACCTGTATGAGGAGGGACTAGTTATCATTAACCTGTATAACATGGACCAGAGGAGGGACTAGTTATCATTAACCTGTATAACATGGACCTGAGGAGGGACTAGTTATCATTAACCTGTATAACATGGACCTGAGGAGGGACTAGTTATCATTAACCTGTATAACATGGACCTGAGGAGGGACTAGTTATCATTAAGCTGTATAACATGGACCTGAGGAGGGACTAGTTATCATTAACCTGTATAACATGGACGTGGGGAGGGACTAGTTATCATTAACCTGTATAACATGGACCTGAGGAGGGACTAGTTATCATTAACCTGTATAACATGGACCTGAGGAGGGACTAGTTATCATTAACCTGTATAACATGGACCTGAGGAGGGACTAGTTATCATTAACCTGTATAACATGGACCTGAGGAGGGACTAGTTATCATTAACCTGTATAACATGGACCTGAGGAGGGACTAGTTATCATTAACCTGTATAATATGGACCTGAGGAGGGACTAGTTATCATTAACCTGTATAATATGGACCTGGGGAGGGACTAGTTATCATTAACCTGTATAATATGGACCTGAGGAGGGACTAGTTATCATTAACCTGTATAACATGGACCTGGGGAGGGACTAGTTATCATTAACCTGTATAACATGGACCTGAGGGACTAGGTGGCATACCTGTATACATGGACCTGGGGAGGGACTAGTTATCATTAACCTGTATAACATGGACCTGAGGAGGGACTAGTTATCATTAACCTGTATAACATGGACCTGAGGAGGGACTAGTTATCATTAACCTGTATAACATGGACCTGAGGAGGGACTAGTTATCATTAACCTGTATAACATGGACCTGGGGAGGGACTAGTTATCATTAACCTGTATAACATGGACCTGGGGAGGGACTAGTTATCATTAACCTGTATAACATGGACCTGAGGAGGGACTAGTTATCATTAACCTGTATAACATGGACCTGAGGGACTAGTTATCATTAACCTGTATAACATGGACCTGGGGAGGGACTAGTTATCATTAACCTGTATAACATGGACCTGGGGAGGGACTAGTTATCATTAACCTGTATAACATGGACCTGAGGAGGGACTAGTTATCATTAACCTGTATAACATGGAACCTGAGGAGGGACTAGTTATCATTAACCTGTATAACATGGACCTGGGGAGGGACTAGTTATCATTAACCTGTATAACATGGACCTGAGGAGGGACTAGTTATCATTAACCTGTATAACATGGACCTGAGGAGGGACTAGTTATCATTAACCTGTATAACATGGACCTGAGGAGGGACTAGTTATCATTAACCTGTATAACATGGACCTGAGGAGGGACTAGTTATCATTAACCTGTATAACATGGACCTGAGGAGGGACTAGTTATCATTAACCTGTATGAGGAGGGGACTAGTTATCATTAACCTGTATAACATGGACCTGAGGAGGGACTAGTTATCATTAACCTGTATAACATGGACCTGAGGAGGGACTAGTTATCATTAACCTGTATAACATGGACCTGAGGAGGGACTAGTTATCATTAACCTGTATAACATGGACCTGGGGAGGGACTAGTTATCATTAACCTGTATAATATGGACCTGAGGAGGGACTAGTTATCATTAACCTGTATAACATGGACCTGAGGAGGGACTAGTTATCATTAACCTGTATAATATGGACCTGAGGAGGGACTAGTTATCATTAACCTGTATAACATGGACCTGAGGAGGGACTAGTTATCATTAACCTGTATAACATGGACCTGGGGAGGGACTAGTTATCATTAACCTGTATAACATGGACCTGAGGAGGGACTAGTTATCATTAACCTGTATAACATGGACCTGAGGAGGGACTAGTTATCATTAACCTGTATAACATGGACCTGAGGAGGGACTAGTTATCATTAACCTGTATAACATGGACCTGGGGAGGGACTAGTTATCATTAACCTGTATAACATGGACCTGAGGAGGGACTAGTTATCATTAACCTGTATAACATGGACCTGAGGAGGGACTAGTTATCATTAACCTGTATAACATGGACCTGAGGAGGGACTAGTGATCATTAACCTGTATAACATGGACCTGAGGAGGGGACTAGTTATCATTAACCTGTATAATATGGACCTGAGGAGGGGACTAGTTATCATTAACCTGTATAACATGGACCTGAGGAGGGACTAGTTATCATTAACCTGTATAACATGGACCTGAGGAGGGACTAGTTATCATTAACCTGTATAATATGGACCTGGGGAGGGACTAGTTATCATTAACCTGTATAACATGGACCTGAGGAGGGACTAGTTATCATTAACCTGTATAACATGGACCTGGGGAGGGACTAGTTATCATTAACCTGTATAACATGGACCTGAGGAGGGACTAGTTATCATTAACCTGTATAACATGGACCTGAGGAGGGACTAGTTATCATTAACCTGTATAACATGGACCTGAGGAGGGACTAGTTATCATTAACCTGTATAACATGGACCTGAGGAGGGACTAGTTATCATTAACCTGTATAATATGGACCTGAGGGACTAGTTATCATTAACCTGTATAACATGGACCTGAGGAGGGACTAGTTATCATTAACCTGTATAACATGGACCTGAGGAGGGACTAGTTATCATTAACCTGTATAATATGGACCTGAGGAGGGACTAGTTATCATTAACCTGTATAACATGGACCTGAGGAGGGACTAGTTATCATTAACCTGTATAACATGGACCTGGGGAGGGACTAGTTATCATTAACCTGTATAACATGGACCTGAGGAGGGACTAGTTATCATTAACCTGTATAACATGGACCTGAGGAGGGACTAGTTATCATTAACCTGTATAACATGGACCTGGGGAGGGACTAGTTATCATTAACCTGTATAATATGGACCTGAGGAGGGACTAGTTATCATTAACCTGTATAACATGGACCTGAGGAGGGACTAGTTATCATTAACCTGTATAATATGGACCTGAGGAGGGACTAGTTATCATTAACCTGTATAACATGGACCTGAGGAGGGACTAGTTATCATTAACCTGTATAACATGGACCTGGGGAGGGACTAGTTATCATTAACCTGTATATATGGACCTGAGGAGGGACTAGTTATCATTAACCTGTATAACATGGACCTGAGGAGGGACTAGTTATCATTAACCTGTATAACATGGACCTGAGGAGGGACTAGTTATCATTAACCTGTATAACATGGACCTGAGGAGGGACTAGTTATCATTAACCTGTATAACATGGACCTGAGGAGGGACTAGTTATCATTAACCTGTATAACATGGACCTGAGGAGGGACTAGTTATCATTAACCTGTATAACATGGACCTGTGGAGGGACTAGTTATCATTAACCTGTATAACATGGACCTGGGGAGGGACTAGTTATCATTAACCTGTATAACATGGACCTGAGGAGGGACTAGTTATCATTAACCTGTATAACATGGACCTGGGGAGGGGACTAGTTATCATTAACCTGTATAACATGGACCTGAGGGACTAGTTATCATTAAGCTGTATAACATGGACCTGAGGAGGGACTAGTTATCATTAACCTGTATAACATGGACCTGAGGAGGGACTAGTTATCATTAACCTGTATAACATGGACCTGAGGGACTAGTTATCATTAAGCTGTATAACATGGACCTGGGGAGGGACTAGTTATCATTAACCTGTATAACATGGACCTGAGGAGGGACTAGTTATCATTAACCTGTATAACATGGACCTGAGGAGGGACTAGTTATCATTAACCTGTATAACATGGACCTGGGGAGGGACTAGTTATCATTAACCTGTATAACATGGACCTGAGGGACTAGTTATCATTAAGCTGTATAACATGGACCTGAGGAGGGACTAGTTATCATTAACCTGTATAACATGGACCTGAGGAGGGACTAGTTATCATTAACCTGTATAACATGGACCTGAGGAGGGACTAGTTATCATTAACCTGTATAATCAGCTCTGATCCCTCAGTTAGAACACAGATTTAAAGCAGCAGGATGTAAACAGAGGAAAACAGAGTGTGTGTGTGTGTGTGTGTGTGTGTGTGTGTGTGTGTGTGTGTGTGTGTGTGTGTGTGTGTGTGTGTGTGTGTACCTGGTCCAGGTGGAGCTGCACCTGGTCTCCGGTCTTCAGGGGTCCAGCTGTGGTCACCTGATGCACCACATACCCCCCCGCCTGCTCCACGGCCTCCACAGGAAACGGGACGTCCTGAGACAGGATACAGTCAGAGCTACGCTAACAGAAGCTAATGGGCAGGCAAACTTCCCATGATGCATTTCCCCTCTCACCTGCAGGCCGTCCCGGGTGAAGTATCCCTGGTCGTGTGACTGCCCCCCCTGCTCCGAGTAGAAACAGGTCTGATCCAGAACCACGAAGCAGCGCTGCCCCTCCCCCACCTCCGAGACCAGAGAGCTGCCATCATACAGGGCCAGCACCACCGCACTGCATGCTGGGAACGCTGGGAGACAGGTGAGAGACAGACAGGTGAGACAGGTGAGACCAGAGAGCTGCCATCATACAGGGCCAGCACCAACGCACTGCATGCTGGGAACACTGGGAGACAGGTGAGACAGTTGAGACAGGGGGGTGAGACAGGTGAGACAGAAAGTAGAGACAGGTGAGACAGGTGAGGTTTATACAGACAGGTGAGACAGGTGAGGTTTATACAGACAGGTGAGACAGGTGAGACAGAAAGTAGAGACAGGTGAGACAGAAAGTAGAGACAGGTGAGACAGAAAGGAGAGACAGGTGAGACAGACAGGTGAGACAGAAAGTAGAGACAGGTGAGACAGAAAGTAGAGACAGGTGAGACAGAAAGGAGAGACAGGTGAGACAGAAAGTAGAGACAGGTGAGACAGAAAGGAGAGACAGGTGAGACAGACAGGTGAGACAACAGCAAGTGAGACAGGCAGAGGGTAAGACAGTGATAGGTGAGACAGGTGAGTAAGGCGGAGGGTGAGACAGTACCGTATCTGTCTTGCTGCAGGCTGTACTGGTACTTCAGGCTGTCGTCGGTGTGAGGGACTCTAAGACGCTGCAGCTCCGCAAGACTGAGGACGTCCAACACCTGAGACTGAACACCTGTCTGACCCCCAGACTTCACCTGAGAGAGACAGACAGGTTTCAGCTGAGAGACAGAGTGTGTGTGGGTCAGAGACCTGCTCAGGTGTGTGTGGGTCAGAGACCTGCTCAGGTGTGTGTGGGTCAGAGACCTGCTCAGGTGTGTGTGGGTCAGAGAGACCTGCTCAGGTGTGTGTGGGTCAGAGACCTGCTCAGGTGTGTGTGGGTCAGAGACCTGCTCAGGTGTGTGTGGGTCAGAGAGACCTGCTCAGGTGTGTGTGGGTCAGAGACCTGCTCAGGTGTGTGTGGGTCAGAGAGAGACCTGATCAGGTGTGTGTGGGTCAGAGACCTGCTCAGGTGTGTGTGGGTCAGAGACCTGATCAGGTGTGTGTGGGTCAGAGACCTGATCAGGTGTGTGTGGGTCAGAGAGACCTGCTCAGGTGTGTGTGGGTCAGAGAGAGACCTGATCAGGTGTGTGTGGGTCAGAGACCTGCTCAGGTGTGTGTGGGTCAGAGAGAGACCTGATCAGGTGTGTGTGGGTCAGAGAGACCTGCTCAGGTGTGTGTGGGTCAGAGACCTGATCAGGTGTGTGTGGGTCAGAGACCTGATCAGGTGTGTGTGGGTCAGAGACCTGATCAGGTGTGTGTGGGTCAGAGACCTGATCAGGTGTGTGTGGGTCAGAGAGACCTGATCAGGTGTGTGTGGGTCAGAGACCTGATCAGGTGTGTGTGGGTCAGAGAGACCTGCTCAGGTGTGTGTGGGTCAGAGACCTGCTCAGGTGTGTGTGGGTCAGAGAGACCTGCTCAGGTGTGTGTGGGTCAGAGACCTGCTCAGGTGTGTGTGGGTCAGAGAGACCTGATCAGGTGTGTGTGGGTCAGAGACCTGATCAGGTGTGTGTGGGTCAGAGAGACCTGCTCAGGTGTGTGTGGGTCAGAGACCTGCTCAGGTGTGTGTGGGTCAGAGACCTGATCAGGTGTGTGTGGGTCAGAGACCTGATCAGGTGTGTGTGGGTCAGAGACCTGATCAGGTGTGTGTGGGTCAGAGACCTGCTCAGGTGTGTGTGGGTCAGAGAGAGACCTGATCAGGTGTGTGTGGGTCAGAGACCTGATCAGGTGTGTGTGGGTCAGAGAGAGACCTGATCAGGTGTGTGTGGGTCAGAGACCTGATCAGGTGTGTGTGGGTCAGAGACCTGACTCAGTGTGGTGGTAGTGGGGTCAGAGACCTGCTCAGGTGTGTGTGGGTCAGAGACCTGATCAGGTGTGTGTGGGTCAGAGACCTGCTCAGGTGTGTGTGGGGGTCAGAGAGAGACCTGATCAGGTGTGTGTGGGTCAGAGACCTGATCAGGTGTGTGTGGGTCAGAGAGAGACCTGATCAGGTGTGTGTGGGTCAGAGACCTGATCAGGTGTGTGTGGGTCAGAGACCTGATCAGGTGTGTGTGGGTCAGAGAGAGACCTGATCAGGTGTGTGTGGGTCAGAGACCTGATCAGGTGTGTGTGGGTCAGAGAGAGACCTGATCAGTGTGTGTGGGTCAGAGACTGCTCAGGTGTGTGTGGGTCAGAGACCTGATCAGGTGTGTGTGGGTCAGAGACCTGATCAGGTGTGTGTGGGTCAGAGACCTGATTCAGGTGTGTGTGGGTCAGAGAACCTGATCAGGTGTGTGTGGGTCAGAGACCTGATCAGGTGTGTGTGGGTCAGAGACCTGATCAGGTGTGTGTGGGTCAGAGACCTGATCAGGTGTGTGTGGGTCAGAGAGACCTGATCAGGTGTGTGTGGGTCAGAGACCTGATCAGGTGTGTGTGGGTCAGAGACCTGA
>NW_022987822.1:0-55000 GCF_902827165.1 Trematomus bernacchii | reverse complement strand
CGCCTCCCTACACACACACACACACAAATTTATTCCCAAAATGCAGACTTTTTCAGAAAATCTAAAAATAGTGATCCTGATATGATCTGTTCCACACTTTAAAAGGTCCCATGACTCATGGCCATTTCTACTGATCATGATTCCATAGTTGAGGTCTACTAGAATAGATTTACATTGTTCAATGTTCCAAACTCACATTGGTTTCTCATACAGCATCTTTGTATAGTATAGAGAGGCGAAGTCACGCCCATCTACTTCCGCCCCATGGGACCTTATTTCGGAAAAATTATCTTTTAAATTGACAAACATCATATGTGTAATTCGTGGCACAATTCAAACGGGTTCAAAAGATAATCTTTCTCTCTCCATTGACTTCAATACATACCCTTTCCCGAAATAAGGTCCCATGGAGCTCAACCGGAAAGGGAGGGACTTCGCCTCTCTATGTGTATTCACTCTCTGTCCTCAACGGCTTGTTGGAGCTCCTGCCCCCCCCCCCCTCCCTGTGAGCCCACTGTGCTCTGATTGGTCGGCTTGCCCACTCTGTTCTGATGAGTCCACCACCGTTACAGAACATCAGTGATTATGTTTTACAATGGCGTTTGTTAGCAACCAGGAAATGACCCCAGTGATGACAAACAGATGAGAATGCTGCGTGGGGTCTGGGTGCCGTGTTGGGGGGACGTTGGGGGGCTCGCTGCTCCGCCCTTTGAGGCTCGAGGAGCGGACAGTGAGAGCTGGGTTACTGCTGTTGTTTCCTGGTTGCTGCGTGGGGTCTGCGAGACAGCGAGACACCGTGGCTCGCTGGCACGGCACTTGGTCTATATCCAGCAACCAGGGAAACACAGCGGGAAATCCACCTCACACTGTCCGCTCCGGGGGCCTCGCGGGGCGGACTCCTGAGCTGCTGGGAGTCCGCTCCGGGGGCCTCGCGGGGCGGACTCCTGAGCTGCTGGGAGTCCGCTCCGGGGGCCTCGCGGGGCGGGCTCCTGAGCTGCTGGGAGTCCGCTCCGGGGGCCTCGCGGGGCGGGCTCCTGAGCTGCTGGGAGTCCGCCCTGGCAGAGGGTGTGCCTATTGTTCTATAGCTGTGTGCCATTGGTCCATTTGGACTTAGTGACGTCAATAGGACCCGGAAGAACAAAATGGAAAAAGAAAGATCTCCAACGAGGTGTTCTGGGGCAGCAGAGACAGGTCTGCTCTGTGTTAGAGTTTTACTCGCTACAGGGTGCACTTTGAGGGTTTGTGACTTTGCAGACCGTTTACATGCAGAAGCTACATAACACAAGGGGACGGGTCAGAACCAGAAAAGCATGACATGGGACCTTTAACATAAACGGTGTGTGTGTGTGTGTGTGTGTGTGTGTGTGTGTGTGTGTGTGTGTGTGTGTGTGTGTGTGTGTGTGTGTGTGTGTGTGTGTGTGTGTGTGTGTGTGTGTGTGTGTGTGTGTGTGTGTGTGTGTGTGTGTGTGTGTGTGTGTGTGTGTGTGTACCTGTTGTACTGCATGAACACCAGGTTCCAGACCTCCACCACCTCAGGACAGTCAGCGTTCACCAGGTGTGCAGCGTCCCTCCCCCCCAGGTGGTCGTAGTGGATCTCAGAGCAGGGTCCACAGGGGCCGCAGGGCCCCATCTCCCAGAAGTTCTGCTTCATATCGAAGGGCAGCAGACGGGCCGGGGGCACCCTGGGGGGTTAGGAAAAAAAAAAAAAAAATTTTTACAATTATTATTAATAATAACGGGTGCATAGACATTTTTCAGGGGCGAACTGGCCATCTGTATAATTTCCCCGCAGCGAGGCTCCCCCCGTTGACAATCCACTAGCGCAGTGTTTCTCATCTTTTTCATACCAAGGACACTTAACCAATAAAAAAACACTCACAGACCCCCTGACTCCACAAAGATCCACAAACAATAGGCCTGCTCACCACTCCAACAGTTTATAACAAATTACAGCCTAATCATGACAGCTTCACTTCTCTACATCGCCTCGTTCACACATTAAATCAACAATACAAATACAACTACATATTATATAAGCCTTTAGTTCAAATAAGATTTAAAATGCTCGAAGGTTTTACACCTCTTATGAAATGTAGACTACATTTATTACGGAGTTTAGTCTGAGCTAACAGACTCACAGATCGTTGGCTACTGAGAGAAATGCAAAACACACCTCATGTAGTACGACACAAACCTCCGCTGTGGATTTTCCAAACACAGTAAACTTTGGTCGCAGGCCCAAGTTTAACTCTCTGAGCCCTTTGTTCACATGTTAGGCTCGCCTGGGCTTTTTTTGTAAAAATGCTATTAAAACATGAACCTTGGTGACCATCGGGCTGGCCTGCATGGTCTGCCATGGGGCTGGCCTGCGTGGTCTGCCATGGGGCCGGCCTGCGTGGTCTGCCATGGGGCTGGCCTGCGTGGTCTGCCATGGGGCTGGCCTGCGTGGTCTGCCATGGGGCTGGCCTGCGTGGTCTGCCATGGGGCCGGCCTGCGTGGTCTGCCATGGGGCCGGCCTGCGTGGTCTGCCATGGGGCCGGCCTGCGTGGTCTGCCATGGGGCCGGCCTGCGTGGTCTGCCATGGGGCCGGCCTGCGTGGTCTGCCATGGGGCCGGCCTGCGTGGTCTGCCATGGGGCTGGCCTGCGTGGTCTGCCATGGGGCCGGCCTGCATGGTCTGCCATCAGGCTGGCCTGCATGGTCTGCCATCGTGGTCTGCCATCGGGCTGGCCTGCGTGGTCTGCCATGGGGCCGGCCTGCGTGGTCTGCCATGGGGCCGGCCTGCGTGGTCTGCCATGGGGCCGGCCTGCGTGGTCTGCCATGGGGCCGGCCCGCGTGGTCTGCCATGGGGCCGGCCTGCGTGGTCTGCCATGGGGCCGGCCTGCGTGGTCTGCCATGGGGCCGGCCTGCGTGGTCTGCCATGGGGCTGGCCTGCATGGTCTGCCATGGGGCCGGCCTGCATGGTCTGCCATGGGGCCGGCCTGCGTGGTCTGCCATGGGGCCGGCCTGCGTGGTCTGCCATGGGGCTGGCCTGCATGGTCTGCCCCAACTACAGCCTCTGATCATCAACAGACTTCATGCAATGCTTCATTGGATGCACATATTATAATCTCTATCTCCTAACATCTAAATCTACTTCATGGAGACATGTTCATAAAATACATCCATTGTTTGTTCTATATGCTTCTTGAAATCCTAAAAAACACATCGTTTTTCTAGAACAGATTACAAATCGCCTGAAAATGTTACAAACAAGTGGCAACATGTGTGACGAAGGTGTGGCGCTGGGCTCTATCGTGCAACCCAAAGTGAAACTTAAGCTCGCTCCATTGCGGAGATATTCCAGAGAGAGGGCGGAACATTTAAAGGGGACCTATCATGCAAAATGCACTTGTGTACGTCTTTTCTACATGAATATGTGTCCCCGGTGTTCCAGGGAACTCACCAAGTGTCAGAAAACACAACCCTCTCTATTTTCCTCCATACCCAAATCTCTAAAAAAGGGGCTGCAACGGATCTGATAAAAACTGATCCAGATTTGAACACTGTCCTGACGTCAGGACGGTGGCGCTACGGCTAATGGGCCAACTCCACCTATCAGGGGAATGTGGGGTTGGGCCACGGCCATTGCCGCTCGAAAGCGCTGGAGACGCTGTAGTACATATGCCAGGCCTGTAAGTGGCGCTGTAGTCTGCCACAAAAGCAGCGAAGAAGTCCATTAAAGTTTAAATCTTCCGGACAAAAATAGAAAAGTGCCGGTCAAAGGTCTTCTTTGTTATTGAGCTTTAAAACAAATGAATAACGACTCTATATAATAAAACACGGAGGACGGAGATCTCTTTTCCTCCCCCTCTTCTGACAGCCCAGCAGCTGATCAGAGCACGTCTCCCCTCTCCTGCAGGGGGGCGTGGTCAGCAGAATCAGACCCGTAGACAGCAAACAGCACATAGAGCGAAATGAGGCATGGCTAAAATGCATGATCTGTTTGGTATTTTGAAAACAGAAACGTATAAATATACCTTATATAGGTATGGCCCTACAATATATCATTTACATATAGCATGATAGGTCCACTTTAAATAAATTCACTAGCACCCCCCCCCCGGGAAGATTGTTGTTACAATGTTGGAGTTAAATCTATCTGGTGCACTTAGAGGGGAAAAGAGAATAGATCTATGGAGACACCCAAGTGAAGACTAGTTTTAGCTCTCAACACGTTTTAAAAGTTTATCTTACCTTATTTCACCCACCACTTTGTATTTGTATTCATGCATATTTTACTAATCACTCGCCCCTCAAATGGAAATATGTGTTTACTCAAATGGTGACCAAACCGTAGAGACCCACTGAGATAACTTAAGTTAACTGTCTAAACCCTCAGAGCGTCCTTTACCTCACTGAGCTGTAGTGTGTGTGTGTGTGTGTGTGTGTGTGTGTGTGTGTGTGTGTGTGTGTGTGTGTGTGTGTGTGTGTGTGTGTGTGTGTGTGTGTGTGTTACCCGATCTCCAGCCAGACGTTCCTCGTCTCCTCGTCAGCAGGAAGTCCTGACTCAGCGTTTCCTCCAAAGTATGAAACATACAGTCGATCAGCTGATATCCCATAATACTCAGTGAGGAGTGTCCAGGGCCATTCTGCACGCCTCCTCCTGGAGAGAGAGACAGGCAGACAGACAGGTTCATCAGAGAGAGACAGGTTCATCAGAGAGAGACAGGTTCATCAGAGAGAGACAGGTTCATCAGAGAGAGACAGGTTCATCAGAGAGAGACAGGTTCATCAGAGAGAGACAGGTTCATCAGAGACAGACAGGTTCATCAGAGAGAGACAGGTTCATCAGAGACAGGAACAGGTTCATTCAGAGAGAGACAGGTTCATCAGAGAGAGACAGGTTCATCAGAGAGAGACAGGTTCATCAGAGAGAGACAGGTTCATCAGAGACAGACAGGTTCATCAGAGAGAGACAGGTTCATCAGAGACAGACAGGTTCATCAGAGAGAGACAGGTTCATCAGAGAGAGACAGGTTCATCAGAGACAGACAGGTTCATCAGAGAGAGACAGGTTCATCAGAGAGAGACAGGTTCATCAGAGAGAGACAGGCAGACAGACAGGTTCATCAGAGAGAGACAGGTTCATCAGAGAGAGACAGGTTCATCAGAGAGAGACAGGTTCATCAGAGAGAGACAGGTTCATCAGAGAGAGACAGGCAGACAGACAGGTTCATCAGAGAGAGACAGGTTCATCAGAGACAGACAGGTTCATCAGAGAGAGACAGGTTCATCAGAGAGAGACAGGTTCATCAGAGAGAGACAGGTTCATCAGAGAGAGACAGGTTCATCAGAGAGAGACAGGCAGACAGACAGGTTCATCAGAGAGAGACAGGTTCATCAGAGACAGACAGGTTCATCAGAGACAGACAGGTTCATCAGAGACAGACAGGTTCATCAGAGAGAGACAGGCAGACAGACAGGTTCATCAGAGAGAGACAGGTTCATCAGAGAGAGACAGGTTCATCAGAGAGAGACAGGTTCATCAGAGAGAGACAGGCAGACAGACAGGTTCATCAGAGAGAGACAGGTTCATCAGAGAGAGACAGGTTCATCAGAGAGAGACAGGCAGACAGACAGGTTCATCAGAGAGAGACAGGTTCATCAGAGACAGACAGGTTCATCAGAGAGAGACAGGTTCATCAGAGACAGACAGGTTCATCAGAGAGAGACAGGTTCATCAGAGAGAGACAGGTTCATCAGAGAGAGACAGGTTCATCAGAGAGAGACAGGTTCATCACGATTAAAACGTTTACCTGTAACACTCTCCAAACTACTGTAGGAGCGGAATCATTCGAAAAATATAATGCTAGGATAATGCTATACAATGCTAACGGAGGCGAGACGTACGTTATTCACGCGCATATCTAAGATAGCGCTTTCTAAGCTACGCCGCCGCCACGTTAGCGCGTACTTTGAGCGCACCTATGATACGTCGCCGTGACGTCTGACATCGTCGTGACGTCGCCTGTATTCTACATCAACCCATTCAAAATTGATGGAGGCGTTGGCGCACGTTGACACGTCAGTTCTCCGCTCTGTCAGCTTAGTTGTCTGTTCTTTGGCACAAATCACACCTCATAGAAGTAGTCTCCAAAGCTCCGTGCGTCTGGCGTGCGTGCGTGCGTGTGTGCGTGTGTGCGTGTGTGTGTGTACCTTGAAGTAGTCTCCAAAGCTCCGTGCGTGTGTGTGTGCGTGCGTGCGTGTGTGCGTGTGTGCGTGCGTGTGTGCGTGCGTGTGTGCGTGCGTGCGTGTGTGCGTGTGTGCGTGCGTGTGTGCGTACCTTGAAGTAGTCTCCAAAGCTCCGTGCGCGTGTGCGTGTGCGTGTGCGTGCGTGTGTGTGTGTGTGTGCGTGCGTGCGTGCGTACCTTGAAGTAGTCTCCAAAGCTCCGTGTGTGTGTGTGTGTGTGTGTGTGCGTGCGTGTGTGCGTGTGTGTGTACCTTGAAGTAGTCTCCAAAGCTCCAGCTCCCCATCATCTCGAAGAAGCTCAGGTGAGTGAGGTCTCTCCCGACGTCCTGCAGGTCGTTGTGTTTCCCCCCCGCTCGCACACACTTCTGAGCGTTAGCCGCGCGCCGCAGAGAAGCTAACATGCTGCGGGGGGGGGGCCGTGCCCAGGAGGCGGGGCTTAAACTGGGGGGGGGGGCAGAGGGTCATTAATAAACAGTTGCAAGTACTCAGATCTTGTTCTTGACTAAAAGTAGAAGTATTCAGATCATGTACTTTAGAAGAAGAAGATTAAACTTATTGTCATTACGTAGTACAGGTGCTATGCAACGAAACGGTTTCTCTGCATTTGACCCATCCTAGTGTCAGGAGCAGTGGGCTGCCATTATGTACGGAGCCCGAGGAGCAGTGGGCTGCCATTATGTACGGCGCCCGAGGAGCAGTGGGCTGCCATTATGTACGGCGCCCGAGGAGCAGTGGGCTGCCATTATGTACGGCGCCCGAGGAGCAGTGGGCTGCCATTATGTACGGCGCCCGGGGAGCAGTGGGCTGCCATTATGTACGGCGCCCGGGGAGCAGTGGGCTGCCATTATGTACGGCGCCCGAGGAGCAGTGGGCTGCCATTATGTACGGCGCCCGGGGAGCAGTGGGCTGCCATTATGTACGGCGCCCGGGGAGCAGTGGGCTGCCATTATGTACGGCGCCCGGGGAGCAGTGGGCTGCCATTATGTACGGCGCCCGGGGAGCAGTGGGCTGCCATTATGTACGGCGCCCGAGGAGCAGTGGGCTGCCATTATGTACGGCGCCCGGGGAGCAGTGGGCTGCCATTATGTACGGCGCCCGGGGAGCAGTGGGCTGCCATTATGTACGGCGCCCGGGGAGCAGTGGGCTGCCATTATGTACGGCGCCCGAGGAGCAGTGTAGGGAACGGTGCCTTGCTCAGGGACACCTCGGTAGCACTTGGTCTTTCCGGGACTTGAACTGGTGACCTTCCAGTTGCCAAGCCAAGTCCCTATGGACTTCGCCACCACCTTTAGTAAAAGTAGAAGTACTCAGATCTTGTACTTGAGTAAAAGTAGAAGTACACAGTAACTGTAGTATAAGTACTGCTCTCACCTGGTTCACCCCCGTTAACATGGCTCTGAACTGTAGTATAAGTACACAGTAACTGCAGTATAAGTACATGCTGTCTCTGAACTGTAGTATAAGTACACAGTACTGCAGTATAAGTACATGCTGTCTCTGAACTGTAGTATAAGTACACAGTACTGCAGTATAAGTACATGCTGTCTCTGAACTGTAGTATAAGTACACAGTACTGTAGTATAAGTACACAGTAACTGCAGTATAAGTACATGCTGTCTCTGAACTGTAGTATAAGTACACAGTACTGCAGTATAAGTACACAGTACTGCAGTATAAGTACATGCTGTCTCTGAACTGTAGTATAAGTACACAGTACTGCAGTATAAGTACATACTGTCTCTGAACTGTAGTATAAGTACACAGTACTGCAGTATAAGTACATGCTGGCTCTGAACTGTAGTATAAGTACACATTACTGCATTATAAGTACATGCTGGCTCTGAACTGTAGTATAAGTACACAGTAACTGCAGTATAAGTACATGCTGTCTCTGAACTGTAGTATAAGTACACAGTACTGCAGTATAAGTACACAGTACTGCAGTATAAGTACACAGTACTGCAGTATAAGTACATGCTGTCTCTGAACTGTAGTATAAGTACACAGTAACTGCAGTATAAGTACATGCTGTCTCTGAACTGTAGTATAAGTACACAGTACTGCAGTATAAGTACATGCTGTCTCTGAACTGTAGTATAAGTACACAGTACTGTAGTATAAGTACACAGTACTGCAGTATAAGTACATGCTGGCTCTGAACTGTAATATAAGTACACAGTAACTGCAGTATAAGTACATGCTGTCTCTGAACTGTAGTATAAGTACACAGTAATGCAGTATAAGTACCCAGTACTGCAGTATAAGTACATGCTGTCTCTGAACTGTAGTATAAGTACACAGTAACTGCAGTATAAGTACATGCTGTCTCTGAACTGTAGTATAAGTACACAGTACTGCAGTATAAGTGCATGCTGTCTCTGAACTGTAGTATAAGTACCCAGTACTGCAGTATAAGTACATGCTGTCTCTGAACTGTAGTATAAGTACACAGTAACTGAAGTATAAGTACATGCTGTCTCTGAACTGTAGTATAAGTACACAGTACTGCAGTATAATTGCATGCTGTCTCTGAACTGTAGTATAAGTACCCAGTACTGCAGTATAAGTATATGCTGTCTCTGAACTGTAGTATAAGTACACAGTAACTGCAGTATAAGTACATGCTGTCTCTGAACTGTAGTATAAGTACCCAGTACTGCAGTATAAGTACATGCTGTCTCTGAACTGTAGTATAAGTACACAGTACTGCAGTATAAGTACATGCTGTCTCTGAACTGTAGTATAAGTACACAGTACTGCAGTATAAGTACATGCTGTCTCTGAACTGTAGTATAAGTACACAGTACTGCAGTATAAGTACATGCTGTCTCTGAACTGTAGTATAAGTACACAGTACTGCAGTATAAGTGCATGCTGTCTCTGAACTGTAGTATAAGTACACAGTACTGCAGTATAAGTACATGCTGTCTCTGAACTGTAGTATAAGTACACAGTACTGCAGTATAAGTGCATGCTGTCTCTGAACTGTAGTATAAGTACACAGTAACTGCAGTATAAGTGCATGCTGTCTCTGAACTGTAGTATAAGTACACAGTACTGCAGTATAAGTGCATGCTGTCTCTGAACTGTAGTATAAGTACACAGTACTGCAGTATAAGTGCATGCTGTCTCTGAACTGTAGTATAAGTACACAGTACTGCAGTATAAGTGCATGCTGTCTCTGTAACCACAAAGTGATATTTAAATGAAAACACTAGGGAAATGTTTACTCAGAATGTTTCTTCCACACTCTCCCCTGCTACCATCTCAGTAAATGAGCTAGTAGATCATTTTAATTCAAAAATTAAAGATGTTATAGATGCCATCGCTCCAACTAAGGTAAAGGAAGTGACTGGGAAGAAAATATCTCCATGGAGAAAGGCCATGACCGTGAGAACAGAAAAAAGAGAGTGTCGAAAAGCTGAACGCAGGTGGAGAAAAACAAATCTCCAGGTTCACTTTGAAATCTATAAAGAGAGACTTGGCCTTTATAATTTGGAATTGAAAAACGCACGACAGTCTTTCTTCTCTGACATCATTACCAAAAACAAAAACAACGCACGTGCCTTGTTTGCTACCGTCGACAGACTAACTAACCCCCCAGTGTCAGTAGCCTCTGAACTTCTATCCACCAGGGCGTGCAATGACTCTGTGTCCACCTAATATCAATTCAAACAGCATGACACAGTTCCATCAGATTAATGATAAATACTTAGAGGACATTATTCAACTTCTGAAATCCTCCTCCTGCTGCCTTGATATTATTCCAACAGGATTTTTCAAAGATGTTTTTCCTTGCATGGCCTCAGATCTACTTCATATAGTAAACACATCTCTTCACTCAGGTATTTTTCCAGAGGCCCTGAAAACTGCAGTCATTAAACCGCTCTTAAAAAAGAATAATCTAGATGCTTCAGTAATGAACAATTACAGGCCCATATCAAACCTGCCATTTCTAGGTAAAATCATTGAAACAGTAGTTTTTCAACAGTTGAGTAACTTCTTGCATTTAAAGTAGGGATGACAGCGATTATTCGATTATTCGAATATTCGTTACAGTCTCCATAATCGAAGATTATTTTTAAAATTCGATTTTGTGTGTGTCGAATAATCGATTAATATTCGCCAGGGCTGTCCGATTTTCGATTTTGATCATGGTCAGTTTCTGGCATCCCTAATTTAAAGGGGACCTATCATGCAAAATGCACTTGTGTACGTCTTTTCTACATGAATATGTGTCCCCGGTGTTCCAGGGAACTCACCAAGTGTCAGAAAACACAACCCTCTCTATTTTCCTCCATACCCAAATCTCTAAAAAAGGGGCTGCAACGGATCTGATAAAAACTGATCCAGATTTGAACACTGTCCTGACGTCAGGACGGTGGCGCTACGGCTATTGGGCCAACTCTCCACCTATCAGGAGGAGACAGCCACGGCCATTGCCTTTCGAAAGCGCTGGAGACGCTGTAGTACATATGCCAGGCCTCTAGGTGGTGCTGTTCTCACTGAATCAGCCCTTGCTAAAACAGAGCTAAAAAATGTCAAATTGAGCAAAATGAGGCATGGCTAAAATGCATGATCTGTTTGGTACTTTGAAAAAAAAAAAGTATAAATATGCCTTATATAGGTATGGTCCTACACTATATTATTCAAATATAGCATGATAGGTCCACTTGAAATAACTGGATGTGTTCCAGTCAGGCTTTCGAACAAACCACAGCACTGAGACTGCTCTTGTTAAGGTCTTCAATGACATCCACTTAAACACAGACAGTGGCAGAACTTCAGTTCGCGCGCTCACACCGGAGTACTTTTCCCACAATAGTTCATCAGAACTACGATATATTTGCGTTCACACCAAAAAGCCCCAGGAACTAAAGTAGTTCAAATTAGTTCATCTGACCCTCTTTTCAGTCCCTGCTCGAGAGCAGGGACTGAAAAGAGGGAGAAAGTAGTTCGTACGTCTGATTGGCTGTGCGGAATGCAAACCACGCCCGTTTGACTCTGAATTTGTTTTTTTAAGCGGCCATTGTATTTGCTCGCTTCGGGCAGCGCACTCGAAGAGATTACTTTTGTGAAAGCAGTTATTATAGCAACACTAAATAAATCATGGGAGCGGTGGAGTGATGAGGATGTGTCTGCGCTTCTGGCGATTTACTCGGAGGACGCATTCAGAAGCTTCTATTGAAGGCAATGTCCGTGGTTCAGTAAAGTTAGCAGACCTGGGAACCGTCCACAGCGCAGTCATGCCTGGAAGGTAAAATAAACTACATGCAATGCATTGTTTTAATCTGCACAATACTGGTCTCAGATGTACTTTTATTTGCTCGGTAGATCGAGTTAGCAATGCCAGGTTGAATTGGGTAACACTGTTAGCAGGCCGGAACCGAGCTGGCTAACAACATCTAGCTAGCTAGCTATTCTCGGCTGCTATAAAAACGTTTTGATTTGTGAATAAGTGCAATGTTCTGTAATTTGCTTCACTAACTCATGGCACTAAGCGTGTGTTTCAGGCGAGGTGTTTCTCTCAGGATTAGAAACTAGTTTTCCCCTCCGGGATAAAACGATAATATAACGTTAGCAATTAGCATGCTAGCTGGACATAATGCTACCTCTAACAATACATTGTAGTTGCTATAATTTCAAGTAATTTGCAACATTCATTCTACATGTTAATGGTAAAAGCTTAAACAGTTGATTACCTGCATGCCACAAAGACTGATGTTCTAATATTTTTGCACATTTTAGTAGAAATGTAATTGAAATTCTATTTATTTTTCCTTTTTTTTATTGATTGTTATAATTGTACTCAGCCATGTTATGTTAGATGTCAATCCACTTACACTGTAACCAGTGGCGACTGGTCATTAGGGGCAGGTGGGGCACAGCCCCACCTAGTGTCAGCAGAAAGTATTACAAATAATGATTACAAAAATGCAAAAAAATAAATAAAAAAATATATAATATATATTTTAAGATCATGTTGAATCATCTGATTCGTCTGTACATTGCTGTTTTAGTCTGTGTTCTTCTAATTAGTGTGTCTACAGTCACAGTGTGTGCCTATTGAGCTGTTTAGAGCCATGTGGGACAAAACCTGATCATGCCCCTTCCTCTCGCTGTGAAGTCAACGGTGACTGTAAAAACTACACTGCGCATGCTCAGAGTATTTTGTAATGTAATGTGTGTGGCAACAAAATAATGACCAGAGGGGCACGGAGCTACCATCCCCACCATACGTCATCTCAAATCATTCAGAGCTGATTGGCTGTAAGTACGTGTGCCGCGAAAAGTGTGCTGTGTGAAGAGGAGACGAGAGAGCTGCAGTGACGCGTCCTAAAACCAGGAAGTAAGCTGCAAAAAAGCAATGAGGTTTCTCCAGAGGATTTTAGAAAATAGCTGGAAATAAGATCTGTGGGAAACGTACCTGTTAGATAAATGCACGTTTTGTTCAGCCGGATAACATCCACATGTCTACCCTACTTTTATAATTTTTTAATCATAAATCTATGGATTAGATTTATGATAGACTTTTGAAACTACAAGAAGATAAGGAGGACTTTTACAAAAAAGTAATAGAAATGTTTGTCCAGAAGGATAGGCAAATGGACTTCATCTTCAAGTCAAGGTAAGACCGCCATTTTATTGAAAATGGGATCTTACTAAGAGAGAACAATTCAATATTTAAATGATAAAATGACATTTTTTGGGTATCCTTTTGTTGAACTGTCTGTTTAAAATTAATCGAAGCATCAGACAAAAAAAGCTTTTGAAAATAATATTATATTTTGGTTTAGGTCAAAATATAATCTTTGTAAACCTGAAGAGTCAGTGCCAGTGCCTCACCAGCCATGAACCTCACTGCACGTCACTGCAGAAGCTTATATATAGACATCTAAGTTTTTTGTGCCCCACCACTTTTGTACATATAAAAACGCCACTGACTGTAACTACTCTGGCCTTGAAAGAAGGTTACACATCTAACTGATGTCCACTAATCCCTATAAAACAAAGTTCATTCATACATTAAGCACAAAACAATAAATAAGGGCACTTTGATATTTATTTTGTATTTGATATTATTTGATCCTATCTTATCTTCTACTTTACACCTGCATGTTGTACACTGTCCCTGCCTGCACCATGTCCAATGTTGTCTCTGTTGATAACCTACTAGGCGATTAAACTGATCTTGTATCTTGCTTATTTCTCCTCTTAGGAAAGCAGGCACGGGATGACAGCTTCCTTGACACCATCATGGCGATGGACCGCCGTGCCATGGTCAGCAAGGAGAATGAGGACCTGCGTGCCAAGGAGATGCACGACGAGCGGCTGCTGCATTCACACAAGGCCCAGGAATCGGACGACCAGCTGCTCATGGTGATGCCGCGCCATGCTGACTCGGCGGCGCGCCAGGTGGAGGTGTCGGCGCGCCAGGTGGAGGTGGTGGCGCGCCAGGTGGAGGTGTCGGCGCTCCAGGTGGAGCAACAAAATACCTTTCAGGCTGGGCTTCTGGCAGTGCTAAGCGAGCTGATTAAATCCAACAGGCCATTTAATAAAATTAAGAAAAACTTGTCGTCGTTGATAAACTGTACAATGACTTGTTGGGAGGCGTGTGGTGCAGTGGTCTGGTGCGTTAGTGTTCGGATCAGGGAAGCGCAGGTTCAAACCCCACTGCAGTCAGGATGTCGTTGTGTCCCTGGGCAAGACACTTCACCCCAAATTGCCTACACCTGGGACAGTTCATTTTGTATTATTGTGATTATATATATATATATATATGCCACTGTTATTAATACTGACACCTCACTTTGCACTAAGGTGTGTCTGCTGCTGAGCCTACCTATTGTTATTATATATATATTTATATATTTATATTTATATATATATATATATATATATATATATATATATATATATATATAATAACGTCTCGTCTCGTCAACGAAAACTAAATATACATTTCGTCAAATTTTCGTTATCAAGAATCTATTTTTAGCTCGTTATCGTCTCGTCTTAGTCATGTAAAAAAGGTCGTTGACGAACATTTTTCGTCATAGTTTTTGTTGACGAAATTAACACTGGTCGTATGCACACTAAATAGGCTCAGCAGCTAACACACCTTTATTATATATCCTCCTGAGAGCAACTGCATCCGTCTGCCATGAACCCTACAGAAACCTACGTGTTAGTTGTGGCCCAGAGTGGCCTCCATTTGTGTCGTGTAAAATGGGGGAAATCAAAAGTTAGCAAATCCCCATGTTCATAAAAACATTTAGTTTTAGGTCAAATAATGATTACACTGCTCTGAAACTCACTACACTAACTCCTAAGATGTTCCCTTACTATAATTAATTAAAAGTATTGAACTCACAACACTGGTAATAACAAACTTAACCATTTCTCTTTCTATAAATAAATAGTGCTTGTGTTGGACGCCATTTTGAAATACAATGAAATTATCTTTTTGAAAGCCACAATAAATAAAGCTTCGCCAGTTTCTAACCGATGAAACATGATGGTATCAGAATAATCACTTACATGTGATGTATAGGATGCTACACAGGTCACTGTAAAGATAAAGTGTCAGAGGAGAAATAAGCAAGCTTAGTTACATGAAATGTAATGAAAAATGTAAGATACAGGATCTGTTTAATCGCCATGTAGGTTCTCTTTTATTGCACACTCAAGACAATATCAATAACAGCAGGTGTGTCGTATGCATGTAAATAGAAGTCAACATTTTCAATATCAAAACACATATATATATATATATATATATATATATATATATATATATATATATATATATATATATATATATATATATATAGATATATATATATATATCTATATATATAATATCTATATATATATATATATATATTATATATATATATATATATATATATATATATATGTTTTGATACTACTGAACGAACGAAAATTTGACGAAATGTATATTTAGTTTTCGTTGACGAGACGAGACGGGACTAAGGTGTTAATGGTGGACTAGCGGACATTCAAAATGCAGCATATTTTCCCCCAATTGCCCGTCTTGTCTGTCAAAATGCATCTTACATTTCTAACTTGCAATATCATTATTTCCGCTCTCTTCACTCCAGAAGCGCGATCTCCCTCTCTCTCTGTGTGTGCGGGGGCGGGGCCTAACTGTCTCTCTGTGTGCGGGGGCGGGGCCTAACTCTCTCTCTCTCTCTCTCTGTGTGCGGGGGCGGGGCCTAACTGTCTCTCTGTGTGCGGGGGCGGGGCCTAACAGACACGCTGCAGCAGACACAGAGATCTGCCGGGGACGGAGCGTTCAGAGAGTATAGACACTACAAGGCTCGATGTGGACAAAGCTCGTTTGCCATGTTTTCGCGTTAGCGCGTTGACACGAGTAGTCTGTCCAAACAGCCGGCCAAAAGGCGTCATATTCAGTCGGAGAAATGCACAATTTTCGACTTCCTTAACTCGTAGCTCTGTTGCCCCAATTACAAGTAACGTTATCACATCAGGTGTGCAGAGGTGGGAGAAGTACTCAGATCTTGTAGCTAAGTAAAAAAATACCATAGTGTAGGAAGAGTTCCTCAAGTCAAAGTATGATCATCAAAATATAGTGAAAGTAGCGACAGTAAAAGTAGTCGTTGTGCAGATTGGTCCATTTCAGAATAATATATATGATATGTTTTATAATGATTGATCATGAAAGTGTTCTCAAAGCTGGTAAAGGTGCAGCTAGTTTGAATGACTTTGTATACTGCAGGGTAGCTTGTGGATTTACTCCAGGTGGAACTAAAGTCTGATTTAACACTTGATTATATTTCACATCATTCATCCACATCTGTGAAGTAACTAAAGGTATTAAATACATGTAGTGGAGGAAAAGTACACCATTTAACTATGAACTGTAGTGGAGTAGAAGTACACAGTAGCAAAACATTTAAATACTCCAGTAAAGTACAAGTACCTCAACATTTTACTCAAGTACAGTACAATATTTTAACATAATTATATATATTTCATTTATTTCACATTTTAAATAAAGCAATTAATTCGGTTAACAATTTGTTAGTTTTTTCCTTTAAAAAATAACAAAAAGTAAATGCAAGAATACCGTTAAAGTACCGGATCGATAAGCAGTATTGATAAGACTAGTAGTACCGTAGAAAACCTTAACGATACCCATCCCTAGATATTACACAAGTAATGTGTTAAGAGAGTGAAATGTTGCTTTACGAGTTTCAACACTTGATGCTGTCACCTTGATTACAATGTCAGAAACCTGTATTTGCCGAACTGAATTGGTTTAAAGAGAGAAAACATTTTGACTAAAAGTTGACTAAAATGTAATTTTTCATCGACTAAAAGTAGACTAAAACGTTTTGAGTTTTCGTCGACTAAAACTAGACTAAAACTATGAAGGATAGAAATGACTAAAATGTGACTAAAACTAATTACCATTTTCGTCTAAAGACTAAGACTAAGACTAAATCAAAAACAGCTGCCAAAATTAACACTGCTTACGACACACCTGGCACAGTTTATTCATTTCACACGTAGCGTAGCGCGTGCATGTCTTCGTCCAATCCTTTTGTCAATCCTTCTTAACCGCCTTCACTTCCGAATCAGCATTGCTATTGCATGTGACTGGTCGACGATCTGTATTTGTGTTTGCTTAAATAACTCAGACGAAGCTCGTGTCTGAGGTCGGAAGGTAAACAGACGCCTCATTTACAGCAGGTGGGCGTGGCAGTATACGCGGGAGGTTCTTCTTCTTCTTCTCTCGGTTTTTTGGCAAATTGCAACTTTAAGGTGCATACCGCCACCTACTGTACTCACCGTGAAGTTGTTTGCGGCCTGCCAGTAAACCCAAAGCAGAAGAAGAAGAAGTGACGTCAGCGGCTCATTTGCCTAATCCACCCCCAGGAACTCATTTTGGTGTGAACGCGATCTGCTTTAGTTCATCAGAACTAAAAGAGTTCTCAGGAACTAAAGTTCTCATGAACTACTGTGGGAAAAGTACTTGGTGTGAACGCGCCTATTGTTAGTATTATTAGATCTCAGCGCTGCGTTTGACACTGTTGACCACAACATATTACTAGACCGACTAGAAAACTGGGTGGGACTTTCGGCAACAGTTCTAAATTGGTTTGAGTCCTACTTAAAGGACAGAAAAAACTTTATTTCTATAGGTAAATACACATCTGAGTTGACAAATATGACATGTGGGGTACCTCAAGGCTCCATCTTGGGGCCTCTTCTCTTTAACATCTACATGCTACCACTGGCTCAGATAATGAAAAACAACAAAATAAGTTACCATAGCTATGCGGATGACACACACATTTACGTAACAATTTCACCAGGAGATTATTCTCCAATTCAAACACTGAGTAAGTGCATTGAACAAATCAATGACTGGATGTGTCAGAACTTTCTCCAATTAAACAAAGATAAAACTGAGGTAATGGTTTTTGGAGCCAAGGCAGAACGTATAAAAGTTAGCGCTGAGCTTCAGTCTGCAATGTTCAAAACAACAGATAAAGCCAGAAATCTAGGTGTAGTCATGGACTCTGACCTGAGTTTCAACAGTCACATTAAAACAGTTACTAAATCAGCCTACTATCACCTAAAGAACATATCTAGGATTAAAAGACTAATGTCACCAGTGGCGTTTTCTCCCGGAGGCCAAGGGAAGCCAGACTTCCCCTGTTTTTTCGGATTGTAGTTATAATTTTAATGAATAAATAAAAACACTTCGTTTAGTTTCGGTCATTCTTCTTTGCTGTGTGTTGCTGCCGGCCCGTCTCTCCCCATTCTCATTGAGTATTTTACAAAGAGTGAAACAGCGCCCCTCTAGATGTAATGGTAAAACAGTAGATTGCACTCTCTGTTGCGAGAGGAGGCCAGCTGAAATTGGCTTCCCTTGGTGAAAAAAAATGGAGGGATTGACCAATCAGACAAGGCTCACGTCATGCCCCTGCCAACCTGTGATTGGTCAGGGCCATGCCAAGGGAAAGTGCAATTATGGAGGGTGGAGATTTGGAGTATTTAATCAAAAATAATTGTACTAAACTTCCGCTACAGCAGCAACTAAAATTAAATCTGATGACAGGCCCAAACTGGAGCTGTGTACAGCGAGGGAAAAAGGAGCGAATCGGACGTAAAACGTTAAAGGTCTCCTGATTTAGTTTGTGAATGAATGCTCATTAGAGTTTCGTCTGGAGAGTGCGTGCGGACCTGTCGGTTAGAAAGCAGGCGTGTGTAAGTCCTGCATCTGTATGATACAAATGTGTGTAAAATGATACCGGAGAAACTTGTCCATGCTTTTATCTTCAGTAGACTCGACTACTGTAATGGTGTCTTTACAGGTCTCACTAAAAAATATATTAGAAAGCTGCAGCTAATTCAGAACGCTGCTGCTCGAGTCCTCACTGACACTAAGAAAGTGGATCACATCACTCCAGTTCTGAAGTCTTTACACTGGTTCCTCACTGACACTAATGCCCCTTTCACACCAACGCGTTCTCAGTTCCGGCTCGGAGCTAGAGCCTGAAAAGTACCGTTACTTCCTGTTCACACCGCAGCCTCTTAGCTCCTGAATGCGGTTCACTTCCAGCTCCAAATAATGGTCGGTCTAGAGGCAAGAGCTTCGGAGCTAAGAGGCGGCGTCGCTTACGTCTCTCTTATGTCGAGGCGTGCAGGAAACTAAACCCACCTCCCCTGAACATGGGTCGACTGAAGAGTCTCGTCATGCCTGCCTACAAGCAGTAGCGCTGAGCAAAGTGACTAGAAGGCAACCACACACTTATAAAGAAACACACTTTATAAAGTCAGGCAACACTAACCAGGCTTCGTGTGATTCTGTTTATTTGTACCTTACTTTGACCATCCGTTCGCTGTTATTGATCATTGTGGAGAGCAGGCAGACGTTTGTTATTATAGCAGCTATCGGATGGAATCAATACATGGGCTGCACAGGTTGTCATGTCCGACTATCACAAGTAGAATCATAATGAAAAATACGCCGGTAAAAAGTGCCTGTAGAAAACGGCTTAGCAAGTAGTCAGTTTAGCTTCGGTTGCTATGCTAACATCACCCATGTTATACCAGAGAAACTTTCATAACAGCGTTGTGATGCCAAACAGCGTCAATTCAGACTGACACACATTCACTTAAGGGGAACTGGGGATATGTATCAGCTGCTTGTGTGACAGTCAGACAGTGAATACTTTAGAGCCGTGTGAGCTAACCCGGAGCTAACGGGAGAATACACTCCCGTGGAAGAGCAGCCAGCACTGCAGCGGTCGCTAAATGAAACACATTAATAAACAATGAACCACGGCACTCTGGAGAAAAGTATAAGGTTGGAGAAGTCCTTATTTAATTTAATCTGGCTTCGTATGATTAAAAGCAACGCAGTCCCCGGCCCGTTGTTGTTGTGAGGTGAGCTCCGTTGGGGAGAAACTCAGCGACGTAAACTGTGACGTCATGACGCAGCAGCGGCAGCACCAGTCGGGCTCTGAGCGGTGTGAAAAGAGCGGGAGCTGAACCGAAGAACCGGTTCTGAACCAGAAAAGCTCTAGAGGAGCTAGAAGGGGAAAAGCCTTGGTGTGAAAGGGGTATACTACTCATCACTCCTGTTCTGAAGTCTTTACACTCAAGTTTGAGCAGCGAATCATTTATTAGATACACAATAAAATGCATTTTAATTAAACAATGTTAGACACTTTTATCCAAGTAACATCATGTTCATCAAATACGCTGAACTGCTTCCTTTAGAGGAAATAAGAGATATACACTGGTTCCTCACTGACACTAAGAAAGTGGATCACCCTTGTTCTGAAGTCTTTACACTGGTTCCTCACTAACACTAAGAAAGTGGATCAGTCCTGTTCTGAAGTCTTTACACTGGTTCCTCACTAACACTAAGAAAGTGGATCAGTCCAGTTCTGAGGTCTTTACACTGGTTCCTCACTGACACTAAGAAAGTGGATCAGTCCAGTTCTGAAGTCTTTACACTGGTTCCTCACTAACACTAAGAAAGTGGATCAGTCCAGTTCTGAAGTCTTTACACTGGTTCCTCACTGACACTAAGAAAGTGGATCAGTCCAGTTCTGAAGTCTTTACACTGGTTCCTCACTGACACTAAGAAAGTGGATCAGTCCTGTTCTGAAGTCTTTACACTGGTTCCTCACTGACACTAAGAAAGTGGATCAGTCCTGTTCTGAAGTCTTTACACTGGTTCCTCACTAACACTAAGAAAGTGGATCAGTCATGTTCTGAAGTCTTTACACTGGTTCCTCACTGACACTAAGAAGTGGATCAGTCCAGTTCTGAAGTCTTACACTGGTTCCTCACTGACACTAGAAAGTGGATCAGTCCGTTCTGAAGTCTTTACACTGGTTCCTCACTGACACTAAGAAAGTGGATCAGTCCATGTTCTGAAGTCTTTACACTGGTTCCTCACTAACACTAAGAAAGTGGATCAGTCCAGTTCTGAAGTCTTTACACTGGTTCCTCACTAACACTAAGAAAGTGGATCAGTCCAGTTCTGAAGTCTTTACACTGGTTCCTCACTAACACTAAGAAAGTGGATCAGGTCCAGTTCTGAAGTCTTTACACTGGTTCCTCACTACACTAAGAAAGTGGATCAGTCCAGTTCTGAATCAGTCCAGTTCTGAGGTCTTTTACACTGGTTCCTCACTGACACTAAGAAAGTGGATCAGTCCAGTTCTGAAGTCCCTTACACTGGGTTCCTCACTAACACTAAGAAAGTGGATCAGTCCAGTTCTGAAGTCTTTACACTGGTTCCTCACTAACACTAAGAAAGTGGATCAGTCCTGTTCTGAAGTCTTTACACTGGTTCCTCACTGACACTAAGAAAGTGGATCAGTCCTGTTCTGAGTCTTTACACTGGTTCCTCACTACACTAAGAAAGTGGATCAGTCCTGTTCTGAAGTCTTTACACGGTTCCTCACTGACACTAAGAAAAGGGATCAGTCCAGTCTGAAGTCTTTACACTGGTTCCTCACTGACACTAAGAAAGTGGATCAGTCCGTTCTGAAGTCTTTACACTGGTTCTCACTGGACACTAAGAAAGTGGATACAGTCCCCAGTTCTGAAGTCTTTACACTGGTTCCTCACTGACACATAAGAAAGTGGATCAGTCCAGTTCTGAAGTCTTTACACTGGTTCCTCACTGACACTAAGAAAGTGGATCAGTCCAGTTCTGAAGTCTTTACACTGGTTCCTCACTAACACTAAGAAAGTGGATCAGTCCAGTTCTGAAGTCTTTACACTGGTTCCTCACTGACCCTAAGAAAGTGGATCAGTCCAGTTCTGAAGTCTTTACACTGGTTCCTCACTGACACTAAGAAAGTGGATCAGTCCAGTTCTGAAGTCTTTACACTGGTTCCTCACTGACACTAAGAAAGTGGATCAGTCCAGTTCTGAGGTCTTTACACTGGTTCCTCACTAACACTAAGAAAGTGGATCAGTCCAGTTCTGAAGTCTTTACACTGGTTCCTCACTAACACTAAGAAAGTGGATCAGTCCAGTTCTGAAGTCTTTACACTGGTTCCTCACTGACACTAAGAAAGTGGATCAGTCCTGTTCTGAAGTCTTTACACTGGTTCCTCACTAACACTAAGAAAGTGGATCAGTCCTGTTCTGAAGTCTTTACACTGGTTCCTCACTAACACTAAGAAAGTGGATCAGTCCAGTTCTGAAGTCTTTACACTGGTTCCTCACTAACACTAAGAAAGTGGATCAGTCCAGTTCTGAAGTCTTTACACTGGTTCCTCACTAACACTAAGAAAGTGGATCAGTCCTGTTCTGAAGTCTTTACACTGGTTCCTCACTAACACTAAGAAAGTGGATCAGTCCAGTTCTGAGGTCTTTACACTGGTTCCTCACTGACACTAAGAAAGTGGATCACCCTTGTTCTGAAGTCTTTACACTGGTTCCTCACTGACACTAAGAAAGTGGATCAGTCCAGTTCTGAGGTCTTTACACTGGTTCCTCACTAACACTAAGAAAGTGGATCAGTCCAGTTCTGAAGTCTTTACACTGGTTCCTCACTGACACTAAGAAAGTGGATCAGTCCAGTTCTGAGGTCTTTACACTGGTTCCTCACTAACACTAAGAAAGTGGATCAGTCCAGTTCTGAAGTCTTTACACTGGTTCCTCACTAACACTAAGAAAGTGGATCAGTCCAGTTCTGAAGTCTTTACACTGGTTCCTCACTGACACTAAGAAAGTGGATCAGTCCAGTTCTGAAGTCTTTACACTGGTTCCTCACTGACACTAAGAAAGTGGATCAGTCCAGTTCTGAAGTCTTTACACTGGTTCCTCACTGACACTAAGAAAGTGGATCAGTCCAGTTCTGAAGTCTTTACACTGGTTCCTCACTAACACTAAGAAAGTGGATCAGTCCAGTTCTGAAGTCTTTACACTGGTTCCTCACTGACCCTAAGAAAGTGGATCAGTCCAGTTCTGAAGTCTTTACACTGGTTCCTCACTGACACTAAGAAAGTGGATCAGTCCAGTTCTGAAGTCTTTACACTGGTTCCTCACTAACACTAAGAAAGTGGATCAGTCCAGTTCTGAAGTCTTTACACTGGTTCCTCACTGACACTAAGAAAGTGGATCAGTCCAGTTCTGAAGTCTTTACACTGGTTCCTCACTGACACTAAGAAAGTGGATCAGTCCAGTTCTGAAGTCTTTACACTGGTTCCTCACTGACACTAAGAAAGTGGATCAGTCCAGTTCTGAAGTCTTTACACTGGTTCCTCACTGACACTAAGAAAGTGGATCAGTCCAGTTCTGAAGTCTTTACACTGGTTCCTCACTGACACTAAGAAAGTGGATCAGTCCAGTTCTGAAGTCTTTACACTGGTTCCTCACTAACACTAAGAAAGTGGATCAGTCCTGTTCTGAAGTCTTTACACTGGTTCCTCACTGACACTAAGAAAGTGGATCAGTCCAGTTCTGAAGTCTTTACACTGGTTCCTCACTGACACTAAGAAAGTGGATCAGTCCAGTTCTGAAGTCTTTACACTGGTTCCTCACTGACACTAAGAAAGTGGATCAGTCCAGTTCTGAAGTCTTTACACTGGTTCCTCACTGACACTAAGAAAGTGGATCAGTCCTGTTCTGAAGTCTTTACACTGGTTCCTCACTAACACTAAGAAAGTGGATCAGTCCAGTTCTGAAGTCTTTACACTGGTTCCTCACTAACACTAAGAAAGTGGATCAGTCCAGTTCTGAAGTCTTTACACTGGTTCCTCACTGACACTAAGAAAGTGGATCAGTCCTGTTCTGAAGTCTTTACACTGGTTCCTCACTGACACTAAGAAAGTGGATCAGTCCAGTTCTGAAGTCTTTACACTGGTTCCTCACTGACACTAAGAAAGTGGATCAGTCCAGTTCTGAAGTCTTTACACTGGTTCCTCACTAACACTAAGAAAGTGGATCAGTCCTGTTCTGAAGTCTTTACACTGGTTCCTCACTGACACTAAGAAAGTGGATCAGTCCAGTTCTGAAGTCTTTACACTGGTTCCTCACTGACACTAAGAAAGTGGATCAGTCCAGTTCTGAAGTCTTTACACTGGTTCCTCACTGACACTAAGAAAGTGGATCAGTCCTGTTCTGAAGTCTTTACACTGGTTCCTCACTGACACTAAGAAAGTGGATCAGTCCAGTTCTGAAGTCTTTACACTGGTTCCTCACTAACACTAAGAAAGTGGATCAGTCCTGTTCTGAAGTCTTTACACTGGTTCCTCACTGACACTAAGAAAGTGGATCAGTCCAGTTCTGAAGTCCTTACACTGGTTCCTCACTAACACTAAGAAAGTGGATCAGTCCAGTTCTGAAGTCTTTACACTGGTTCCTCACTGACACTAAGAAAGTGGATCAGTCCAGTTCTGAAGTCTTTACACTGGTTCCTCACTGACACTAAGAAAGTGGATCAGTCCAGTTCTGAAGTCCTTACACTGGTTCCTCACTAACACTAAGAAAGTGGATCAGTCCAGTTCTGAAGTCTTTACACTGGTTCCTCACTGACACTAAGAAAGTGGATCAGTCCAGTTCTGAAGTCCTTACACTGGTTCCTCACTGACACTAAGAAAGTGGATCAGTCCAGTTCTGAAGTCCTTACACTGGCTTCCTGTGTGTCAAAGAATAGATTTCAAAATATTGTTGCTGGTTTATAAAGCTTTGAATGGTTTAGGCCCAAAATACATGTCTGACCTCCTGCTAAATGATGAACCATCCAGATCTCTCAGGTCTTCAGGGACTGGTCAGCTTTCTGTCCCCAGAGTCAGAACTAAACATGGAGAAGTTCAGTTATTATGCTCCAAACATCTGGAGCAAACTCCCAGAAACCTGCAGGTCCGCTGCAACGAAGACTACTTTTAAATCCAGGCTGAAGACTTTTCTTTTTGCCGCTGCTTTTAATTGAACTATTCACATCTTAAACTGCACTGTAACTTTTATCCATGTATTTTTTATCCATGTATTTTCTTTTATTATCTTTTCTTTTTAATGAGTGTTTTTAAATGCCTTTGTCTGAATGTCTTTCACATTTTGTAAAGCACTTTGAATTGTGTTGAAAGGTGCTATATAAATAAACTTGCCTTGCCTTGAACTGTAGTATAAGTACACAGTACTGCAGTATAAGTACATGCTGTCTCTGAACTGTAGTATAAGTACACAGTAACTGCAGTATAAGTACATGTACTTATACTACAGTTCAGAGACAACATGTATGTTGTCTCTGAACTGTAGTATTTGTACACAGCACTGCAGTATAAGTACTGCTCTCACCTGGTTCATCCCCCGTTAACATGGCTCTGAACTGTAGTATAAGTACACAGTAACTGCAGTATAAGTACATGCTCTAACCTGGTTCATCCCCGCGTTAACATGGCTCTGAACTGTAGTATAAGTACACAGTAACTGCAGTATAAGTACATGCTCTCACCTGGTTCATCCCCGCGTTAACAAACAGCAGGCTCGGGTCCCCGCGCGGCCGCACCGGGGCGGACGGGACCAGCTGGTGTCCGCGAGACCGGAAGAACTCCAGGAAGGTGCTGCGGACCTGAGAGGAGGAGAGACCCGGAGGACCGGAACCAGAACCCGGACCAAGACCAGGAGGAGAGACCCGGACCTGAGAGGAGGAGAGACCCGGAGGAGGACCAGGACCCCGAGAAGAAGCTCCGCTGCAGGAGCGACAGGATCCGGCAGAGAGGAGGCACGGAGACCCGCTGAGGGGCCTCCGGAGCAGCAGCAGCCGGGACATGAGACCCGGTACCGCAGCCTGTACCGGACTGAGAACCTGTACCGGACTGAGACTTGTCCTAAAGAGACATTCTGACCCTGCAGGCTGTGTGGCGCATGCGCAGGTCCTCCTCGTCTTCTTCACACAGCTTCATGGCAGCTGGCAGCACTACCCCCACCTGCTGGACGCAGGGGGGACCAACACATTACAGTAGAAATTAAAATAACATTTTAAAATGTCTTTATAAACTACGGAGCCCCTAAAGGGACATTACAAAAATAAAAATATTAAAGGTAAAAAAAAGAAATAAAAGGCTGGATGACCGGTTAGTATTTCCTGTCCCTTAGAGGCTCCGTGTGTGTGTGTGTGTGTGTGTGTGTGTGTGTGTGTGTGTGTGTTGTGTGTGTGTGTGTGTGTGTGTGTGTGTGTGTGTGTGTGTGTGTGTGTGTGTGTGTGTGTGTGTGTGTGTGTGTGTGTGTGTGTGTGTGTGTGTGTGTGTGTGTGTGTGTGTGTGTGGTTGTGTTGTGGTTCTCTGAGAGTGGTGGAACCGGTTCTTCTTCCTGAACTCTGCAGACAGACTGCAGGACACTCAATACTGACACTCTGATATAGATCAGGGGATACTCTGAGTACTATCAGATACTCTGTGTACTATCAGATACTCTGAGTACTATCAGATACTCTGAGTACTATCAGATACTCTGAGTACTATCAGATACTCTGAGTACTATCAGATACTCTGAGTACTATCAGATACTCTGTGTACTATCAGATACTCTGAGTACTATCAGATACTCTGAGTACTATCAGATACTCTGTGTACTATCAGATACTCTGAGTACTATCAGATACTCTGAGTACTATCAGATACTCTGAGTACTATCAGATACTCTGTGTACTATCAGATACTCTGAGTACTATCAGATACTCTGTGTACTATCAGATACTCTGAGTACTATCAGATACTCTGTACTATCAGATACTCTGAGTACTATCAGATACTCTGTGTACTATCAGATACTCTGTGTACTATCAGATACTCTGAGTACTATCAGATACTCTGAGTACTATCAGATACTCTGTGTACTATCAGATACTCTGAGTACTATCAGATACTCTGAGTACTATCAGATACTCTGTCTGAGACATGAGACCCGCAAGAAATCTACCCTCGTGGGGACGCGCTCATGTGATTGGCTTAGAACGAAGGAGACTTCGGTGGTGGCGAAGTCCATAGGGACTTGGCTTGGCAACAGGAAGGTCACCAGTTTGAGTCCCGGCAAGACCAAGTGCTACCGAGGTGTCCCTGAGCAAGGCACTGTTCCCTACACTGCTCCCCGGGCGCCGTACACTGGCAGCACTCTGCTCCTAACCCTAGGATGGGTCACATGCAGAGGAACCAAGCACTCTGCTCCTAACCCTAGGATGGGTCACATGCAGAGGAACCAAGCACTCTGCTCCTAACCCTAGGATGGGTCACATGCAGAGGAACCAAGCACTCTGCTCCTAACACGAGGATGGGTCACATGCAGAGGAACCAAGCACTCTGCTCCTAACACGAGGATGGGTCACATGCAGAGGAACCAAGCACTCTGCTCCTAACACGAGGATGGGTCACATGCAGAGGAACCAAGCACTCTGCTCCTAACCCTAGGATGGGTCACATGCAGAGGAACCAAGCACTCTGCTCCTAACCCTAGGATGGGTCACATGCAGAGGAACCAAGCACTCTGCTCCTAACCCTAGGATGGGTCACATGCAGAGGAACCAAGCACTCTGCTCCTAACACTAGGATGGGTCACATGCAGAGGAACCAAGCACTCTGCTCCTAACCCTAGGATGGGTCACATGCAGAGGAACCAAGCACTCTGCTCCTAACCCTAGGATGGGTCACATGCAGAGGAACCAAGCACTCTGCTCCTAACACGAGGATGGGTCACATGCAGAGGAACCAAGCACTCTGCTCCTAACACGAGGATGGGTCACATGCAGAGGAACCAAGCACTCTGCTCCTAACACGAGGATGGGTCACATGCAGAGGAACCAAGCACTCTGCTCCTAACACGAGGATGGGTCACATGCAGAGGAACCATTTCGTTACATAGTACCTGTACTGTGAAATGACAATGAGAGAGTTAAAAAATAAAAAAATCTGATTGGCTATAGATAGAAACAAGTACAAGTACGAATCGGGTGACCATCAGAGGAGTCTCAAAAAACCCACACACGAATGCACAGCATGCACAGAGAGCGGGTTGTGTTGCAGGTGCAGAGGTTTTAAACGGAAAACAAATATGTGAGGATCAAAAATAAGTAAAACTTTTTTCTGTATTTGTATTTTATTTCCATGAATATGAAACGGAACACATTTGTTTGCATTGAAAAACACAAGTGTGGATCCTTCTGTGTGCATGTGTGTTTTATGAGACTGTTCTGAGCCCATAGTGTGTGGCCTAGCATTACTATACCTGTGGGGACCTAAATCTGTTCACACAGTCACGTGTGGGGACTCGCCTCCCTTATGGGGACAAAATGGAGGTCCCCATAAGGGGAATCATTCATTTTAGGGTGAAGACTTGGTTAGGGCTTTGGGGAACACGCAGCGCAGGAGCACAGCGTGGTGCACGGGCTCTCGGGTCAATATTTAGTGTTTAAAAACCTATTTAAAAACTCCTGTAGTAAAACCAATAAAAGGCCCTGTTTGGTCTGGGTTAGAAATGTTTGGTCTGGGTTAGAAATGTTTGGTCTGGGTTAGAAATGTTTGGTCTGGGTTAGAAATGTTTGGTCTGGGTTAGAAATGTTTGGTCTGCGTTAGAAATGTTTGGTCTGGGTTAGAAATGTTTGGTCTGCGTTAGAAATGTTTGGTCTGGGTTAGAAATGTTTGGTCTGGGTTAGAAATGTTTGGTCTGCGTTAGAAATGTTTGGTCTGCGTTAGAAATGTTTGGTCTGGGTTAGAAATGTTTGGTCTGCGTTAGAAATGTTTGGTCTGGGTTAGAAATGTTTGGTCTGGGTTAGAAATGTTTGGTCTGGGTTAGAAATGTTTGGTCTGGGTTAGAAATGTTTTAAAAAATGCAATAAAAGGGATAAAAGAGAGCAGCGGCTGAAGCACAGAGCGTATGCTGCGGGGTTAAAACCTGTACTCCTGCCCCCCGAGGGGGTCTCCCCCGGTGGGGTGTCCGAGGCTGCGTCTGGTCAAAGACCTGGTAAGTGGGTTAAAACCTGTACTCCTGCCCCCCCGAGGGGGTCTCCCCCGGTGGGGTGTCCGAGGCTGCGTCTGGTCAAAGACCTGGTAAGTGGGTTAAAACACATCTGGCTAAAAGGTCTTGACTTTGTTTAAAATCGGCATGCAGCTAAAATTAGTGTTAAGATGTTTTAAAATAAATACATAGAAGTGCTTTTAAAAATAAGTGCTGGTAATAAAAATCACATTAACCCAAATGTTAAAATATGTATAATATAAAACAAATATGTAAAATATAAAATATAAACTACCCACGGGTTAGTAGGCACACAGGGAGGGGACATCTCTGAAAGTAAAGTCAACCAAGTGTCCTTAAAAGAGTTTAAACCCCAGGCCGAGGTCTAGAGGGGGGGTGCAGGCGAGACACGGGACACGCCTCGGATGATGTTTAGAAATACTTTAATAGGCGCGTTCACACCAAGTACTTTCCTGTACTTAGTTCCGGCACTCAGAGCCCCGGCGCTTTTTACCCCAGGGCACTTCGTACAGATCGCGTTCACACCGGAGTACTTTTCCCTGAGGGGAGATTACGCAAATGAGCCGCTGACGTCACTTCTTCTTCTTCTGCTTTGGCTTTACTGGCAGGCCACAAACCACTTCACGGCGAGTACAGTAGGTGGCGGTATGCACCTTAAAGTTGTTTGCAATCCGCTACAAAAACAAGAGAATAAGAAGAAGACAAAGTTCCCTTGTATACTGCGACGCCCACCCACTCGCTGTACATTAGGCGTCTGTTGTTTCCGACCTCAGACATGATGGAGATGGAGTCGACTGAAGTTGTGCTGTTTGTGCTCATGTTATACAGCTTTGTAACTGAGTTCATGCAGCCTGAGCAACTTGCGTACAATAACAAAACAAGCCGAGCACGAGTGGTGGTGGAGAACGCTTTTGGCAGACTGAAGGGCAGGTGGCGGTGCTTGATGAAAAGAAACGACTGCAGGATGGACAAGATCAAAACCCAGGTGGCAGCATGTTGCATATTACATAACCTTTGTGAAAGTAATGAGTACAGGGACGAATGGACTGCCTTACCGGAGACCCAGCTTGATGGGCCAGCCATTGCAGAGGCTGGGGGGCAAGACACGCCACAGCCCTTATGAGGCATCTGAACAGCCCTCATGAGGCATCTGAACAGCCCTTATGAGGCATCTGAACAGCTCTTATGAGGCATCTGAACAGCTCTTATGAGGCATCTGAACAGCCCTTATGAGGCATCTGAACAGCTCTTATGAGGCATCTGAACAGCTCTTATGAGGCATCTGAACAGCCCTCATGAGGCATCTGAACAGCCCTCATGAGGCATCTGAACAGCCCTCATGAGGCATCTGAACAGCCCTTATGAGGCATCTGAACAGCCCTTATGAGGCATCTGAACAGCCCTCATGAGGCATCTGAACAGCCCTTATGAGGCATCTGAACAGCCCTCATGAGGCATCTGAACAGCTCTCATGAGGCATCTGAACAGCCCTCATGAGGCATCTGAACAGCCCTCATGAGGCATCTGAACAGCCCTTATGAGGCATCTGAACAGCCCTCATGAGGCATCTGAACAGCTCTTATGAGGCATCTGAACAGCCCTCATGAGGCATCTGAACAGCCCTCATGAGGCATCTGAACAGCCCTTATGAGGCATCTGAACAGCCCTCATGAGGCATCTGAACAGCTCTCATGAGGCATCTGAACAGCCCTCATGAGGCATCTGAACAGCCCTTATGAGGCATCTGAACAGCCCTCATGAGGCATCTGAACAGACCTTATGAGGCATCTGAACAGCTCTCATGAGGCATCTGAACAGCCCTCATGAGGCATCTGAACAGCCCTTATGAGGCATCTGAACAGCCCTCATGAGGCATCTGAACAGCTCTTATGAGGCATCTGAACACTCTTATGAGGCATATGAACACTCTTATGAGGCATCTGAACAGCCCTTATGAGGGCATCTGAACAGCCCTTATGAGGCATCTGAACAGCTCTTATGAGGCATCTGAACAGCTCTTATGAGGCATCTTGAACAGCCCTCATGAGGCATCTGAACAGCCCTCATGAGGCATCTGAAACAGCTCTTATGAGGCATCTGAACAGCCCTTATGAGGCATCTGAACAGCCCTTATGAGGCATCTGAACAGCTCTCATGAGGCATCTGAACAAGCTCTTATGAGGCATCTGAACAGCCCTTATGAGGCATCTGAACAGCCCTATGAGGCATCTGAACAGCCCTTATGAGGCATCTGAACAGCCCTTATGAGGCATCTGAACAGCCCTTATGAGGCATCTGAACAGCCCTTATGAGGCATCTGAACAGCTCTTATGAGGCATCTGAACAGCCCTTATGAGGCATCTGAAACAGCCCTCATGAGGCATCTGAACAGCCTCTCATGAGGCATCTGAACAGCCCTCATGAGGCAATCTGAACAGCCCTTATGAGGCATCTGAACAGCCCTCATGAGGCATCTGAACAGCCCTTATGAGGCATCTGAACAGCCCTCATGAGGGCATCTGAACAGCCCTTATGAGGCATCTGAACAGCCCTCATGAGGCATCTGAACAGCTCTTATGAGGCATCTGAACAGCTCTTATGAGGCATCTGAACAGCTCTTATGAGGCATCTGAACAGCCCTTATGAGGCATCTGAACAGCCCTTATGAGGCATCTGAACAGCTCTTATGAGGCATCTGAACAGCTCTTATGAGGCATCTGAACAGCTCTTATGAGGCATCTGAACAGCCCTCATGAGGCATCTGAACAGCTCTTATGAGGCATCTGAACAGCCCTTATGAGGCATCTGAACAGCCCTTATGAGGCATCTGAACAGCTCTTATGAGGCATCTGAACAGCTCTTATGAGGCATCTGAACAGCCCTTATGAGGCATCTGAACAGCCCTCATGAGGCATCTGAACAGCTCTTATGAGGCATCTGAACAGCTCTTATGAGGCATCTGAACAGCTCTCATGAGGCATCTGAACAGCCCTCATGAGGCATCTGAACAGCCCTCATGAGGCATCTGAACAGCCCTCATGAGGCATCTGAACAGCCCTCATGAGGCATCTGAACAGCCCTTATGAGGCATCTGAACAGCCCTTATGAGGCATCTGAACAGCGTGTACATTGTAAACATTTTGACAATAAAGATGATCTTTTGTACGGTGCTTTTGTTTCTCTTTTATTTTCCAGTCAAGACAGGCAACATTACAATAGTGTACAGTGTGGCAATATAATAACAATAAACTGTGCCAGGTGTGTTGTATGCACAGTAAATAGGCTCAGCAGCAAACCCACCTTTCTTATATATCTTCCTGAGACCCACTGCATCCGTCTGCCATAAACACTATGGAAACATACATGTTAGTTTCGGCCCATAGTGGACTCCATTTTGTGTTGTGTAAAATGGGGGGGGGATTAAAAGTTTGCAAATCCCCATGTCCTCCTCAGAGGATAATCATAAACACATTTAGTTTTAGGTCAAATAATATTTAAAATGATATAAATGATCATATGTGTGTATGTGCCCCTGCCATTCCCCCACAAGGTTGCAACATTGATGATAAATAAATGACAAAGCTTTGCCAGTTTATAACCGATGAAACATGATGGTATCAGAATAATCACTTCCATGTGATGTATAGGATGCTACACAGGTCACTAAAGATAAAGTGTCAGGAGAAATAAGCAAGATACAGGATCTGTTTAACAGTAAATAGAAGTTCACATTTTTAATGTAAATAAAATAGAAGTTGTACATGTAAATTAACATTATCAATATAAAAGAAAGTGTCAGTTGTATCAAGACTATATAATAACAGTAATAACAATAATATAAAATGAACTGGTGAGCATCTTGTCCTCCGTTTCCTGGGCCTTGGTGAACAGCACCATCTGACTCCTCTCTTTCCAGGCGCATATCAAATCCATGACCAAATCCGCCTTCTACCATCTCAGAAACATCCCCTCTCTGACTCTGTGGCAGAAGCACTCGTACACGCCTTCTACCATCTCAGAAACATCCCCTCTCTGACTCTGTGGCAGAAGCACTCGTACACGCCTTCTACCATCTCAGAAACATCCCCTCTCTGACTCTGTGGCAGAAGCACTCGTACACGCCTTCATCACATCCCGTCTGGACTACTGCAATGGAGTCCTGTCCGGGGTTCCCAGCTAAACCCTGGCCAGACTCCAATACGTCCAGAACTCTGCCGCCAGGCTTCTCACCCGCACTAAGCCATGGCAACACATCACCCCCACCCTCATCCACCTCCACTGGCTGCCGGTCAAGTCCCGGATTCACTACAAAACACTCCTCCTCACGTACAAGTCCCTCCATGCCCTCGCCCCCCAGTACTTAACAGACCTCCTACATCCCTACACCCCCTCTCGGAGTCTGCGGTCCTCAGACACGGGCCTGCTCTCCATCCCCCGCTCTCGCCTTCGTACTGTGGGTGACAGGGCGTTCAGTGTTGTGGCCCCCACCCTCTGGAATGCACTTCCTCCTGAGATCAGGAACGCTGCCTCACTGGACATCTTCAAATCCTCACTAAAAACACACCTGTTCACCGTGGCCTTCGGACCCTAGTCCTTTCCTGTTCACCGTGGCCTTCGGACCCTAGTCCTTTCCTGTTCACCGTGGCCTTCGGACCCTAGTCCTTTCCTGTTCACCGTGGCCTTCGGACCCTAGTCCTTTCCTGTTCACCGTGGCCTTCGGACCCTAGTCCTTTCCTGTTCACCGTGGCCTTCGGACCCTAGTCCTTTCCTGTTCACCGTGGCCTTCGGACCCTAGTCCTCTCCTGTTCACCGTGGCCTTCGGACCCTAGTCCTTTCCTGTTCACCGTGGCCTTCGGACCCTAGTCCTTTCCTGTTCACCGTGGCCTTCGGACCCTAGTCCTTTCCTGTTCACCGTGGCCTTCGGACCCTAGTCCTCTCCTGGTCCCCCGGCTTCCTTTATTTTATTATTTTATTTTTCTTGTTTTGTTCGCTCCTCATTGTCTGTTTTGTTTTGTCTGTCCACCATGTACAGCGACCTTGGGTCCTTTGAAAGGCGCTTTATAAATTCCATTTATTATTATTATTATTAAGGGACACCTGTAGACTGAAGGGACACGTTAACACATGTAGACTGAAGGGACACGTTAACACCTGTAGACTGAAGGGACACGTTAACACCTGTAGACTGAAGGGACACGTTAACACCTGTAGACTGAAGGGACACCTGTAGACTGAAGGGACACGTTAAGACCTGTAGACTGAAGGGACACCTGTAGACTGAAGGGACACGTTAAGACCTGTAGACTGAAGGGACACGTTAACACCTGTAGACTGAAGGGACACCTGTAGACTGAAGGGACACGTTAAGACCTGTAGACTGAAGGGACACCTGTAGACTGAAGGGACACGTTAAGACCTGTAGACTGAAGGGACACGTTAACACCTGTAGACTGAAGGGACACCTGTAGACTGAAGGGACACGTTAACACCTGTAGACTGAAGGGACACCTGTAGACTGAAGGGACACGTTAAGACCTGTAGACTGAAGGGACACGTTAACACCTGTAGACTGAAGGGACACGTTAACACCTGTAGACTGAAGGGACACGTTAACACCTGTAGACTGAAGGGACACGTTAACACCTGTAGACTGAAGGGACACGTTAACACCTGTAGACTGAAGGGACACGTTAACACCTGTAGACTGAAGGGACACGTTAACACATGTAGACTGAAGGGACACGTTAACACCTGTAGACTGAAGGGACACGTTAACACATGTAGACTGAAGGGACACGTTAACACCTGTAGACTGAAGGGACACGTTAACACCTGTAGACTGAAGGGACACGTTAACACCTGTAGACTGAAGGGACACGTTAAGACCTGTAGACTGAAGGGACACGTTAACACCTGTAGACTGAAGGGACACGTTAAGACCTGTAGACTGAAGGGACACGTTAACACCTGTAGACTGAAGGGACACGTTAACACCTGTAGACTGAAGGGACACGTTAAGACCTGTAGACTGAAGGGACACGTTTTAAACACTCCACCATCGTTCCTGTCCCCAAAAAGACAATCATCACCTGCCCCAACGACTACCGCCCAGTAGCACTCACCTCCATCATAATGAAGTGCTTTGAGCGGTTAGTCAAATCATTCATCACCTCCTCCCTCCCTGAATCTCTGGACCCCCTGCAGTTTGCCTACAGAGCAAACAGGTCCACAGACGACGCCATAGCCCTCACCATCCACACTGCCCTCTCACACCTGGACCCGAAGAACAGGAACACATATGTGAGAATGCTGTTCATTGACTACAGTTCAGCATTCAATACCATTGTGCCCTCCAAGCTGGCCATCAAGCTCAGAGACCTCGGGCTCAACAGCGCCCTCTGTGACTGGATCCTGAACTTCCTGACGGGCAGACCCCAGGCAGTGCGGGTGGGAAACATCACATCCTCCACCCTGATTCTAAACACCGGTGCCCCTCAAGGCTGCGTGCTCAGCCCTCTCCTCTACTCCCTGTTCACCCACGACTGCGTGGCCACACACAGCTCCAACACCATCGTGAAGTTTGCTGATGACACGACCGTCATCGGCCAGATCACAGACGATGACGAGACGGCGTACAGAGAGGAGGTCGAAAACCTGACATGTTGGTGCCAGGAGAACAACCTCCATCTCAACATCAGCAAAACAAAGGAGCTGATTGTGGATTACAGGAAGCAGCAGGGAGAGGGACACGCCCCCATCGCCATCAATGGGACTACGGTGGAGAGAGTCAGCAGCTTCAGGTTCCTCTGGGTCCACATCACTGAGGACCTGACATGGACTCATCACTGAGGACCTGACATGGACTCTTCACTGAGGACCTGACATGGACTCATCACTGAGGACCTGACATGGACTCTTCACTGAGGACCTGACATGGACTCATCACTGAGGACCTGACATGGACTCTTCACTGAGGACCTGACATGGACTCATCACTGAGGACCTGACATGGACTCATCACTGAGGACCTGACATGGACTCATCACTGAGGACCTGACATGGACTCATCACTGAGGACCTGACATGGACTCATCACTGAGGACCTGACATGGACTCATCACTGAGGACCTGACATGGACTCATCACTGAGGACCTGACATGGACTCATCACTGAGGACCTGACATGGACTCATCACTGAGGACCTGACATGGACTCTTCACTGAGGACCTGACATGGTCTCTTCACACCACCACCATCACCAAGAAAGCTCGACAGCGGCTCTTCTTCCTCCGCAGGCTGAGGAGGTTCAAAATGGATTCCAGGATACTCTGCAACTTCTACAGGTGCACGATAGAGAGGATCCTGACCTTCTACAGGTGCACCATAGAGAGGATCCTGACCTTCTACAGGTGCACCATAGAGAGCATCCTGACCTTCTACAGGTGCACCATAGAGAGCATCCTGACCTTCTACAGGTGCACCATAGAGAGGATCCTGACCTTCTACAGGTGCACCATAGAGAGTATCCTGACCTTCTACAGGTGCACCATAGAGAGTATCCTGACCTTCTACAGGTGCACCATAGAGAGCATCCTGACCTTCTACAGGTGCTCCATAGAGAGCATCCTGACTGGCAGCATGACGGCCTGGTACGGCAGCTGCACCGACCTCGATCGTAAGGCTTTACAGAGGGTGGTGGAAACTGCACAGCACATCACCAGGACGGAGCTGCCATCCATGGAGGACCTTTACTCCCAGCGGCTCAGGAAGAAATCACTACGGATTATCAAAGACCCCCATCACCCCAGCCACAAACTGTTCTTTCTGTTGCCGCCTGGCAGACGGTACCGCAGCATCCTGGCAAGGACAAGAAGATTCGGAGACAGTTTCTTCCCGCGGGCAGTGAGACTGTTAAAAAATGGAACTGTTGAAACAACATCAAACATTCATCTGCTACTCAGTAGTATGTATCTAATACCTAATATATATATATCATTCCAATAACTTGTATATAGACTCATACTGCACTATTCCACATCATAACTTTATTTCATTTTTATAACTATTATTATTTTTGTATTGCTCATGCTCTTATTGTTATTATGTTATTATGTTGCATTGTTGGAGAAGCCTGTGACATAAGATTTTCAACTGCATAATTACTCTGTAGCTATGTCAGATTGACAATAAAGAACCTTGAACCTTGAACCTTGAACATTAACACCTGTAGACTAAAGGGACACCTGTAGACTGAAGGGACCTGTAGACTGAAGGGACACATTAAGTTATCAAACAGCGTGTTTCTAACCGAGTCCCTGAACGCCTCAGGGGGCCACGCGCTGATCAGGCTGATGAGATTCACCTGGGCGCGCGCTCTCTGCTCCGAGAGAGGACAGTGGATTACCGAAGAGAGAACCTCTAGTACCGGACAGAGGGAACCGGACAGTACCGGAGAGGACCAGAGTGGACCAGAGTGGACCAGAGTGAAGACCGGAGAGGACCAGAGAGACGACCGGAGAGACGACCGGAGAGTAGTACCGGAGAGTAGTACCGGTGTTTATCTGAGTCCCGTCGAGCCCCCGGGATGCAGAAAGGTCTGAAGAAGTACTTCGTCAACATGGACGAGTACCTGTGCAGCCTGGGTCTGTACCGGAAGATGGTGGCGCGAGACGCGTCCAGCCTGTTCCGAGCCGTGTCCGAGCAGGTGAGGAGCGGGTGAGGAGCGGGCGAAACCAGGATAAACGGGATAAAGCCAATTTAAAAAAAAAAAAAAAAAAAAAAAACATGATAAAGCTAACCATGATAAAGCTAACCACGCTAAGGCTAACCATGCTAAGGCTAATTAAAAAAACGAAAAAAAACATGCCAAAGCTAACCATGTTAATGCTAACTATAATAAAGCTAGCTATGCTAAAGCTAATCGGGCGAAAGCTAGCTATGCTAATGCAAACCGGGCGAAAGCTAGCTATGCTAATGCAAACCGGGCGAAAGCTAGCTATGCTAAAGCAAACCGGGCTTAAGCTAGCTATGCTAAAGCAAACCGGGCTTAAACTAGCTATGCTAAAGCAAACCGGGCTTAAGCTAGCTATGCTAAAGCAAACCGGGCTTAAACTAGCTATGCTAAAGCAAACCGGGCTTAAGCTAGCTATGCTAAAGCAAACCGGGCTTAAACTAGCTATGCTAAAGCAAACCGGGCTTAAGCTAGCTATGCTAAAGCAAACCGGGCTTAAACTAGCTATGCTAAAGCAAACCGGGCTTAAGATAGCTATGCTAAAGCAAACCGGGCTTAAGCTAGCAGCTGTCATGAATTCACTTTTTAAATGAAGATTTTTTCTGTAAAACAAAATATAATGAAAATATCATCTGCCTCTTTTGGTTTGACTTTGAAACTCATTATTTAGGATTGGAAATAAAATTGGAGAAACAAAAGTGAACTTTATGATTTTATAAAGATTAATTTGACTCACTGAAGTGTAATGGCTATGCAATTAACTAGATGGTTGTGTTTTCAGGAGCACGAGGATTTCAAGCTACACGCTAACGTGTGTGTGTGTGTGTGTGTGTGTGTGTAGCTGTATTACTCTCAGAACTACCATCACAGGATCCGTCAGGAATGTGCCGACTACATGAGAACCAACAGATGCAACTTTGAACCAGTGAGTAACTGGGCAGAGAAATAAAATGCTAACGTGCTAAGCTAACTAACGCATGTGTTTTCTCTTCCAGTTTGTTGAAGGTTCGTTTGAGAAATATCTGCAGCGTCTGGAGGACCCGAAGGTGAGCTGCTGTGACCTTTGACCCTGTGTGTGTAGCTGATGGTGTGACAGCAGGTGTGTGTAGCTGATGGTGTGTGACGGCAGGTGTGTGTAGCTGATGGTGTGTGACAGCAGGTGTGTGTAGCTGATGGTGTGTGTGTAGCTGATGGTGTGTGTAGCTGATGGTGTGTGTAGCTGATGGTGTGTGTGTAGCTGATGGTGTGTGACAGCAGGTGTGTGTAGCTGATGGTGTGTGACAGCAGGTGTGTGTAGCTGATGGTGTGACAGCAGGTGTGTGTAGCTGATGGTGTGTGTGTAGCTGATGGTGTGTGTAGCTGATGGTGTGTGTGTAGCTGATGGTGTGTGACAGCGTGTGTGTGTGACAGCAGGTGTGTGTAGCTGATGGTGTGTGACAGCAGGTGTGTGTAGCTGATGGTGTGTGTGTAGCTGATGGTGTGTGACAGCAGGTGTGTGTAGCTGATGGTGTGACAGCAGGTGTGTGTAGCTGATGGTGTGACAGCAGGTGTGTGTGTAGCTGATGGTGTGTGTGTAGCTGATGGTGTGTGACAGCAGGTGTGTGTGTAGCTGATGGTGTGTGAGCAGGTGTGTGTGTGTGTAGCTGATGGTGTGTGACAGCAGGTGTGTGTAGCTGATGGTGTGACAGCAGGTGTGTGTAGCTGATGGTGTGTGTGTAGCTGATGGTGTGTGACAGCAGGTGTGTGTAGCTGATGGTGTGTGACAGCAGGTGTGTGTAGCTGATGGTGTGACAGCAGGTGTGTGTGTAGCTGATGGTGTGTGACAGCAGGTGTGTGTAGCTGATGGTGTGTAGCTGATGGTGTGTAGCTGATGGTGTGACAGCAGGTGTGTGACAGCAGGTGTGTGTAGCTGATGGTGTGACAGCAGGTGTGTGTAGCTGATGGTGTGACAGCAGGTGTGTGTAGCTGATGGTGTGACAGCAGGTGTGTGTAGCTGATGGTGTGACAGCAGGTGTGTGTGTAGCTGATGGTGTGACAGCAGGTGTGTGACGGCAGGTGTGTGTAGCTGATGGTGTGTGACGGCAGGTGTGTGTAACTGATGGTGTGTGACGGCAGGTGTGTGTAACTGATGGTGTGTGACGGCAGGTGTGTGTAACTGATGGTGTGTGATGGCAGGTGTGTGTAGCTGATGGTGTGTGACGGCAGGTGTGTGTAGCTGATGGTGTGTGAGCAGGTGTGTGTGTGACAGCAGGTGTGTGTAGCTGATGGTGTGTGAGCAGGTGTGTGTGTGACAGCAGGTGTGTGAGCAGGTGTGTGTGTGTGTGTGACAGCAGGTGTGTGTAGCTGATGGTGTGTGTGTAGCTGATGGTGTGTGAGCAGGTGTGTGTGTGTGTGTAGCTGATGGTGTGTGAGCAGGTGTGTGTGTGACAGCAGGTGTGTGTGTAGCTGATGGTGTGTGAGCAGGTGTGTGTGTGTAGCTGATGGTGTGTGAGCAAGTGTGTGTGTGTGTGACAGCAGGTGTGTGTGTAGCTGATGGTGTGTGTGTAGCTGATGGTGTGTGAGCAGGTGTGTGTGTGTAGCTGATGGTGTGTGAGCAGGTGTGTGAGCAGGTGTGTGTGTGTGTGTAGCTGATGGTGTGTGAGCAGGTGTGTGTGTGACAGCAGGTGTGTGTGTAGCTGATGGTGTGTGAGCAGGTGTGTGTGTGTGTGTAGCTGATGGTGTGTGTGACAGCAGGTGTGTGTGTAGCTGATGGTGTGTGTAGCTGATGGTGTGTGAGCAGGTGTGTGTGTGTAGCTGATGGTGTGTATAGCTGATGGTGTGTGAGCAGGTGTGTGTGTAGCTGATGGTGTGTGTAGCTGATGGTGTGTATAGCTGATGGTGTGTGAGCAGGTGTGTGTGTGACAGCAGGTGTGTGTAGCTGATGGTGTGTGAGCAGGTGTGTGTGTGAGCGTGTAGCTGATGGTGTGTGTCAGCAGGTGTGTGACGGCAGGTGTGTTTTCAGGAGACGGTGGGTCAGGTGGAGATCAAGGCTCTGTCTCAGCTCTACAGGTAAGTAATTCTCCAGTTCATCTGCTCCAACCTCCATCTGTTTGTGAATTAAAGTGTGTGTGTCTGTGGTGTGTGTCGGTCTGTGTATGGTGTGTGTCTGTGTGTGGTGTGTCTGTCTGTCTGTGTGTGGTGTGTCGGTCTGTGTATGGTGTGTGTCTGTCTGTGTGTGGTGTGTCGGTCTGTGTATGGTGTGTGTCTGTGTGTGGTGTGTCGGTCTGTGTATGGTGTGTGTCTGTCTGTGGTGTGTGGTGTGTCGGTCTGTGTATGGTGTGTGTGTGTCTGTCTGTGGTGTGTCTGTCTGTGGTGTGTGTCTGTGGTGTGTGTCTGTCTGTGGTGTGTGGGTGTGTCTGTCTGTGTGTGGTGTCGGTGTGTGTGTCTGTCGGTCTGTGTGTCTGTCGGTCTGTGTGTCTGTCGGTCTGTGTGTGGTGTGTCGGTCTGTGTATGGTGTCTGTCTGTGGTGTGTGTCTGTCTGTGGTGTCTGTCTGTCTGTGGTGTCTGTCTGTCGTGTGTGTGTGTCTGTCTGTCTGTGGTGTATGTCTGTCTGTGTGGTGTGTGTCTGTCTGTGGTGTGTGTCTGTCTGTGGTGTGTGTCTGTCTGTCTGTGGTGTGTGTCTGTCTGTGGTGTGTCTGTCTGTGGTGTGTCTGTCTGTGGTGTGTGTCTGTCTGTGGTGTGTGTGTGTCTGTATGTCTGTGGTGTCTGTCTGTGGTGTCTGTCTGTGGTGTCTGTCTGTGGTGTGTGTCTGTCTGTCTGTGGTGTGTGTCTGTCTGTCTGTGGTGTGTGTCTGTCTGTCTGTGGTGTGTGTCTGTCTGTCTATGGTGTGTGTCTGTGTGTGGTGTGTCGGTCTGTGTATGTCTGTCTGTGTGGTGTGTGTCTGTCTGTGGTGTGTGTCTGTCTGTGGTGTGTGTCTGTCTGTGGTGTGTGTCTGTCTGTCTGTCTGTGGTGTGTGTCTGTCTGTCTGTCTGTCTGTGGTGTGTGTGTCTGTCTGTCTGTGGTGTGTGTCTGTCTGTCTGTCTGTGGTGTGTGTCTGTCTGTCTGTGGTGTGTGTCTGTCTGTCTGTGGTGTGTGTCTGTGTGTGGTGTGTCGGTCTGTGTATGTCTGTCTGTGTGGTGTGTGTCTGTCTGTGGTGTGTGTCTGTCTGTCTGTGGTGTGTGTCTGTCTGTGGTGTGTGTCTGTCTGTCTGTGTATGGTGTGTGTCTGTGGTGTGTGTCTGTCTGTCTGTGTATGGTGTGTGTCTGTGGTGTGTGTGTCTGTCTGTCTGTGTATGGTGTGTGTCTGTGGTGTGTCTGTCTGTGTCTGTCTGTGGTGTGTGTCTGTCTGTGTATGTCTGTTTGTGTGGTGTGTGTCTGTCTGTGGTGTGTGTCTGTCTGTCTGTCTGTCTGTCTGTGGTGTGTGTGGTGTGTCGGTCTGTGTATGTCTGTCTGTGTGGTGTGTGTCTGTCTGTGGTGTGTGTCTGTCTGTGGTGTGTGTCTGTCTGTGGTGTGTGTCTGTCTGTCTGTGTATGGTGTGTGTCTGTGGTGTGTCTGTCTGTCTGTGGTGTGTGTCTGTGTGTGGTGTGTCGGTCTGTGTATGTCTGTCTGTGGTGTGTGTCTGTGTGTGGTGTGTCGGTCTGTGTATGTCTGTCTGTGTGGTGTGTGTCTGTCTGTGGTGTGTGTGTGTCTGTGGTGTGTGTGTGTCTGTCTGTCTGTGTATGTCTGTCTGTGGTGTGTGTCTGTCTGTGGTGTGTGTGTGTGTCTGTCTGTCTGTGTATGGTGTGTGTCTGTGGTGTGTCTGTCTGTGGTGTGTGTCTGTGTGTGGTGTGTCGGTCTGTCTGTGGTGTGTGTCTGTGTGTGGTGTGTCGGTCTGTGTCTGTCTGTGGTGTGTGTCTGTGTGTGGTGTGTCGGTCTGTGTATGTCTGTCTGTGTGGTGTGTGTCTGTCTGTGGTGTGTGTCTGTCTGTCTGTGGTGTGTGTGTGTCTGTCTGTGTATGGTGTGTGTCTGTGGTGTGTCTGTCTGTGGTGTGTGTCTGTCTGTGGTGTGTGTCTGTCTGTGGTGTGTGTCTGTGGTGTGTCTGTCTGTGGTGTGTGTGTCTGTATGTCTGTGGTGTGTGTCTGTCTGTGGTGTGTGTCTGTCTGTGGTGTGTGTCTGTCTGTGGTGTGTGTCTGTCTGTGGTGTGTGTCTGTCTGTGGTGTGTCTGTGTGTGGTGTGTGTCGGTCTGTGTATGTCTGTCTGTGTGGTGTGTGTCTGTCTGTGGTGTGTGTCTGTCTGTCTGTGTGGTGTGTCTGTGGTGTGTGTCTGTGTGTGGTGTGTCGGTCTGTGTATGTCTGTCTGTGTGGTGTGTGTCTGTCTGTGGTGTGTGTCTGTCTGTCTGTGGTGTGTCTGTCTGTGGTGTGTGTGTGTCTGTCTGTCTGTGTATGGTGTGTGTCTGTGGTGTGTCTGTCTGTGGTGTCTGTCTGTGGTGTGTGTCTGTGTGTGGTGTCTGTGTCTGTCTGTGGTGTGTGTGTGTGTGTCTGTGGTGTCTGTGTCTGTGGTGTGTGTCTGTCTGTGGTGTCTGTCTGTGGTGTGTGTCTGTCTGTCTGTGTATGGTGTCTGTCTGTGGTGTGTCTGTCTGTGGTGTGTGTGTGTCTGTCTGTCTGTGGTGTGTGTGTCTGTCTGTGGTGTGTGTGTCTGTGGTGTGTGTGTGTCTGTGGTGTGTGTCTGTGGTGTGTGTGTGTCTGTGGTGTGTGTGTGTCTGTGGTGTGTGTGTGTGTCTGTGGTGTGTCTGTCTGTGGTGTGTGTCTGTCTGTGTGTTGTGTCTGTGGTGTGTGTGTGTCTGTGGTGTGTGTGTGTCTGTGGTGTGTGTGTCTGTGTGTGTAGGCACTGTTTCCTGATCTATCGTTACCCAGGGAAACCAGCCACAGTGATCTCAGAAGAAGAATTTGAGGACAAGGTAAGAAGTGAAACATGTGATCATTAAACTACCAACAGCAGGTCACATGACTGTAAACTCTGCAATTTGATTCGTTAAGACTGATGTCAGCTGTGTTTCCTAGGTGACGCTGTGCTGCTCCATCAATGGTCACTATGACATCGTTTACCCGAGGAGTTACCCCGCCTCCGCAGCCCTCTGTCAGTGTGAGTACTGCGCTCTGATTGGTGGAGCAGTGCGAGTACTGAGCTCTGATTGGTGGAGCAGTGCGAGTACTGCGCTCTGATTGGTGGAGCAGTGCGAGTACTGAGCTCTGATTGGTGGAGCAGTGCGAGTACTGCGCTCTGATTGGTGGAGCAGTGCGAGTACTGCGCTCTGATTGGTGGAGCAGTGCGAGTACTGAGCTCTGATTGGTGGAGCAGTGCGAGTACTGAGCTCTGATTGGTGGAGCAGTGCGAGTACTGCGCTCTGATTGGTGGAGCAGTGCGAGTACTGCGCTCTGATTGGTGGAGCAAGTCTAAGGTGTGTGTGTTTGTCTGCTGTATGTCTCTGCTGTGTGTGTGTGTGTGTGTCTGCTGTGTGTATGTCTCTGCTGTGTGTGTGTGTGTGTGTCTCTGCTGTGTGTGTGTCTCTGCTGTGTGTGTGTGTGTCTGCTGTGTGTATGTCTCTGCTGTGTGTGTGTGTGTGTGTCTCTGCTGTGTGTCTCTGCTGTGTGTGTGTGTGTGTCTCTGCTGTGTGTATGTCTCTGCTGTGTGTGTGTGTGTGTCTGCTGTGTGTATGTCTCTGCTGTGTGTGTGTGTGTGTCTCTGCTGTGTGTCTCTGCTGTGTGTGTGTGTCTCTGCTGTGTGTCTGTCTCTGCTGTGTGTGTCTCTGCTGTGTGTGTGTGTCTCTGCTGTGTGTCTCTGCTGTGTGTGTGTGTGTGTGTGTGGTGTGTCTCTGCTGTGTGTATGTGTGTCTCTGCTGTGTGTGTGTGTCTCTGCTGTGTGTGTGTGTCTCTGCTGTGTGTGTGTGTCTCTGCTGTGTGTTGTGTGGTGGTCTCTGCTGTGTGTATGTCTCGCTGCTGTGTGTGTGTCTCTGCTGTGTGTGTGTCTCTGCTGTGTGTGTGTGTCTCTGCTGTGTGTCTCTGCTGTGTGTGTGTGTCTCTGCTGTGTGTGTATGTCTCTGCTGTGTGTCTCTGCTGTGTGTGTATGTCTCTGCTGTGTGTGTGTGTCTCTGCTGTGTGTCTCTGCTGTGTGTGTGTGTCTCTGCTGTGTGTGTGTGTCTCTGCTGTGTGTATGTCTCTGCTGTGTGTGTGTGTGTGTGTCTCTGCTGTGGTGTGTGTCTCTGCTGTGTGTATGTCTCTGCTGTGTGTGTGTGGTTGTCTCTGCTGTGTTGTCTCTGCTGTGTGTGTCTCTGCTGTGTGGTGTGTGTCTCTGCTGTGTGTCTCTGCTGTGGTGTGTCTCTGCTGTGTGTGTGTGTCTCTGCTGTGTGTGTGTGTGTCTCTGCTGTGTGTGTGTGTGTCTCTGCTGTGTGTGTGTCTCTGCTGTGTGTCTCTGCTGCTGTGTGTCTCTGCTGTGTGTGTGTGTGTCTCTGCTGTGTGTGTGTGTGTCTCTGCTGTGTGTGTGTGTCTCTGCTGTGTGGTGTCTCTGCTGTGGTGTCCTGCGTGTGTCCTGCGGTGTGTGTCCTCTGCTGTGTGTGTGTGTGTCTCTGCTGTGTGTCTCTGCTGTGTGTGTGTGTCTCTGCTGTGTGTGTGTGTGTCTCTGCTGTGTGTCTCTGCTGTGTGTGTGTGTCTCTGCTGTGTGTGTCTCTGCTGTGTGTGTGTGTGTCTCTGCTGTGTGTCTCTGCTGTGTGTGTGTGTCTCTGCTGTGTGTGTGTCTCTGCTGTGTGTCTCTGCTGTGTGTGTGTGTCTCTGCTGTGTGTGTGTGTGTCTCTGCTGTGTGTGTGTGTTCTCTGCTGTGTGTGTGTGTCTCTGCTGTGTGTCTCTGCTGTGTGTGTTTCTCTGCTGTGTGTGTGTGTGTGTGTCTCTGCTGTGTGTGTCTCTGGTGTGTCTCTGCTGTGTGGTGTGTGTCTCCTGCTGTGTTGGCTGTGTGTGTCTGCTGCTGTGTGTGTGTCTCTGCTGTGGTGTGTGTGTCTCTGCTGTGTGTGTGTGTCTCTGCTGTGTGTGTGTGTGTCTCTGCTGTGTGTCTCTGCTGTGTGTGTGTGTCTCTGCTGTGTGTCTCTGGTGTGTGTGTGTGTGTCTCTGCTGTGTGTGTGTAGCTCTGTTCTACGAGGTGCTCTACACTCAGGTGTTCAGCTTCGAGGAGGCGGAGCTCTGTCAGGCGATGGAGGCCTTCAGGGTCGGAGGTCGTCGCTATAGAAACAGCCCGTCGGTATGCAGCGACGCTGACTTCGGCTACGACACACCTGAGGACCGCAGGTACACACACACACAAGTGCATGTACTGACCCTTCCTGTTCAGAGCACCTCACCTGTACCATGACCTCATGCTGGGCTCAGGTGCGTTTGTTTTGTCCTCAGGGAGGAGGTCTGACCCGGGGTGGAGCTGTGGAGGAGAACGAGCCGTGCCCGAGGGACACAAAGGTACACACACACACACACACACTATATATCATGATATGTTTCATTACATTTTATTATATCACAATGATCCTGAGTGCTTGTGATTGGTCAGCCTCCTGCAGAAGCCCCGCCCCCCTCCAGGCTGTCTCTTCCTTATAAGGTGATGAAGTCTCTGGATGGAGAGGTGTACAGGAACCTGGAGTTTGAACGTGTGGCAGGACACCTGCAAAGGTAACACCTTATCAGAGCTGGTCAATCAAGACCTAAGGGGACTGTAAGTGAAGGGGTCCTCTGCGTTAGAGAAGGGGTCTCTCTGCGTTAGAGAAGGGGTCTCTGCGTTAGTGAAAGGGGTCTCTTCTGCGTTAGTGAAGGGGTCTCTGCGTTAGAGAAGGGGTCTCTTGCGTTAGTGGAAGGGGTCTCTGCCGTTAGTGAAGGGGTCTCTTGCGTTAGTGAAGGGGTCTTCTGCGTTAGTGAAGGGGGTCCTCTGCGTTAGTGAAGGGGTCTCTGCGTTAGAGAAGGGGTCTCTGCGTTAGAGAAGGGGTCTCTGCGTTAGTGAAGGGGTCTCTGCGTTAGTGAAGGGGAGTGAAGGGGTCTCTGCGTTAGTGAAGGGGTCTCTGCGTTAGTGAAGGGGTCTCTGCGTTAGTGAAGGGGTCTCTGCGTTAGTGAAGGGGAGTGAAGGGGTCTCTGCGTTAGTGAAGGGGTCTCTGCGTTAGTGAAGGGGTCTCTGCGTTAGTGAAGGGGTCTCTGCGTTAGAGAAGGGGTCTCTGCGTTAGAGAAGGGGTCTCTGCGTTAGTGAAGGGGTCTCTGCGTTAGTGAAGGGGTCTCTGCGTTAGAGAAGGGGTCTCTGCGTTAGAGAAGGGGTCTCTGCGTTAGTGAAGGGGTCTCTGCGTTAGAGAAGGGGTCTCTGCGTTAGAGAAGGGGTCTCTGCGTCCAGAACAGATTACTGGAAGACTCGTTCTGTGTCCTCAGAGATGCAGAAGACGGACTACATGGTGTTTGCTGGGAGGCAGTACTTCCTGGGAGACAAGTGTCAGGTAAAACTGAGCCACATCACTACAGCTGGTGAGCACTCAGATGACTGACAGTCAGAGCAGCGCCTGAACGCAGCGCTGTGTGGGTTTCAGGTGCGTCTGGAGCCGAAGGGGAAATTCTACAACGCCTTCATCCAGGAGGTGGGGACGCACGCGGCAGCGGTCACTGTGTTCATCGAGGAGCTGGGAGAGAAGTAAACACCTTTATTCACCTCACGCAGCCCCGCCCCTTTTCACACCTCCTGCCACAAGGGGAGGGTCCACAGAGCGGACATTTAGAAAGACAACCAGAGACCACTTTACCGGTCAGATGTTTAGATAGCTAATATCAGCTGTTTAAGGTTAGCTAAGAGTGTCCTGACCTGAGACCACTTGACCAGCTGACCTCAGACCAGCTGACCTCAGACCAGCTGACCTGAGACCAGCTGAGACCACCTGACCTGAGACCACTTGAACTCAGACCAGCTGACCTCAGACCAGCTGAGACCAGCTGACCTGAGACCAGCTGACCTGAGACCACTTGACCTCAGACCAGCTGACCTCAGACCACCTGAGACCAGCTGACCTGAGACCAGCTGACCTGAGACCAGCTGACCTGAGACCAGCTGACCTGAGACCAGCTGAGACCACCTGACCTGAGACCACCTGACCTGAGACCAGCTGACCTCAGACCAGCTGACCTCAGACCAGCTGACCTCAGACCAGCTGACCTCAGACCAGCTGACCTGACACCAGCTGACCTCAGACCAGCTGACCTGAGACCAGCTGACCTGAGACCAGCTGACCTGAGACCACCTGGTCAATCAATCAATCAATGTTTATTTATATAGCCCAATATCACAAATGTTACATGTGTCTCAGTGGACCTCACATAGTCGGGTCCTAACCTCCTCTAGGGGGGTCCTCACCTCCTCTGGGGGGGTCCGGGGGCAAGCTCCCCCGGGAAGATTTATTTTTAAATATTGAAGTTAAAAGCATCAATCTGGTGCACTTTGAGAGCAACATGGATACCTCTCTCAATATGAAACACAACTGGAAACAGATTCACTTTTTCTTTATGGATATTTTACAAATCAGCTTTTAAACTGTATTCTTGTTTTAATGTCAGATAGTATTTCAGACCTGTTTTTCATTTATTCTCTTATTTTTTTATAACTATAATGATCATATAAACGTGTGCCTCGGAAATAATTGTTTACATTAATGGTGAGCAAAACGTTTGAGACCCACTGAGATAACACTGAGAGAGTCCTTTAGCTCACTGAGTCTGACTCACTGAGATAACACTGAGAGAGTCCTTTAGTTCACTGAGTCTGACTCACTGAGATAACACTGAGAGAGTCCTTTAGTTCACTGAGTCTGACCCACTGAGATAACACTGAGAGAGTCCTTTAGTTCACTGAGTCTGACCCACTGAGATAACACTGAGAGAGTCCTTTAGTTCACTGAGTCTGACTCACTGAGATAACACTGAGAGAGTCCTTTAGCTCACTGAGTCTGACTCACTGAGAGAGTCCTTTAGCTCACTGAGTCTGATCCACTGAGATAACACTGAGAGAGTCCTTTAGCTCACTGAGTCTGACTCACTGAGAGAGTCCTTTAGTTCACTGAGTCTGACTCACTGAGATAACACTGAGAGAGTCCTTTAGTTCACTGAGTCTGACCCACTGAGATAACACTGAGAGAGTCCTTTAGCTCACTGAGTCTGACTCACTGAGATAACACTGAGAGAGTCCTTTAGCTCACTGAGTCTGACTCACTGAGAGAGTCCTTTAGCTCACTGAGTCTGACTCACTGAGATAACACTGAGAGTCCTTTAGTTCACTGAGTCTGACCCACTGAGATAACACTGAGAGAGTCCTTTAGCTCACTGAGTCTGACTCACTGAGAGAGTCCTTTAGCTCACTGAGTCTGACTCACTGAGATAACACTGAGAGTCCTTTAGTTCACTGAGTCTGACCCACTGAGATAACACTGAGAGAGTCCTTTAGTTCACTGAGTCTGACCCACTGAGATAACACTGAGAGAGTCCTTTAGTTCACTGAGTCTGACCCACTGAGATAACACTGAGAGAGTCCTTTAGTTCTCCAGGTCTGATGCCTCAGACTAAAAAGCAGGTGTCCTTTACCCCCACAGACACCTGGTCCAGCTGACCGACCTGAAGCCAGTGAACCCGGTTCCTGCCTGGAACGTGGCGGCGCCGTCCAGGAAGGGAGACATGGGTAAGATCCACTTCCTGTCTTCACCTGTCCTCATGCTCCTCACCTGTCTCCTCACCTGTCCTCACCTGTCCTCCTGTCCTCTCACCTGTCTCCTCACCTGTCCTCCCCATGTAGACCCGGACCGGCGCCACCCCCCCCCGCCACCGCTACTTCAGGAAGTCCCGCGGCGGGATAAAGGGGGCGGAGCTTCTGATGCCCCCCCCCTCATACGGAGGCCCCGCCCCCTCCAGCCTGCCCCCCCCGGTTCCAGCCCACAGTTCACCCCCGCCCCCCCCCCCCCCTCTCAGCAGGGGCCATGACCTATGACCCCTACGCCCCCCCCACCCATCACCACCCCCCCGCCAGACCGCCTCGCTACGGAGCCTCCAGGTGAGACATTACCTGAGACTGAGAACCAATCACAGCAGAGCACCTTCTAAGAGTGAGTGTGTGTTTGTGTTTGTGTGTGTGTGTGTGTGTGTGTGTTCTGGTCAGAAGCTCCACCCGTTTTCTGAACCGTCACCTGATTGGTCCACACCTGACCTATTACCACCACCCGGGCCGACGCTATTACCAGGACTACGAGAACTACGCCTTCAGGTCCCGGTAAGCAAACGCCACGTGTCTGTGTCTCTACTTTAAAGAGTCCTCTCCTGCTGATGTTCAGGTGTATATCAGTATGTAGTGTCTCTACTTTAAAGAGTCCTCTCCTGCTGATGTTCAGGTGTATATCAGTATGTAGTGTCTCTACTTTAAAGAGTCCTCTCCTGCTGATGTTCAGGTGTATATCAGTATGTAGTGTCTCTACTTTAAAGAGTCCTCTCCTGCTGATGTTCAGGTGTAATATCAGTATGTAGTGGTCCTCTACTTTAAAGAGTACTCTCCTGCTGATGTTCAGGTGTAAATATCAGTAATGTAGTGTCTCTACTTTAAAGAGTCCTCTCCTGATGATGTTCAGGTGTATATCAGTATGTAGTGTCTCTACTTTAAAGAGTCCTCTCCTGATGATGTTCAGAGTGTATATCAGTATGTAGTGTCTCTACTTTAAAGAGTCCTCTCCTGTTGAGTTCAGGTGTATATCAGTATGTAGTGTCTCTACTTTAAAGAGTCCTCTCCTGCTGATGTTCAGGTGTATATCAGTATGTAGTGTCTCTACTTTAAAGAGTCCTCTCCTGCTGATGTTCAGGTGTATATCAGTATGTAGTGTCTCTACTTTAAAGAGTCCTCTCCTGCTGATGTTCAGGTGTATATCAGTATGTAGTGTCTCTACTTTAAAGAGTCCTCTCCTGCTGATGTTCAGGTGTATATCAGTATGTAGTGTCTCTACTTTAAAGAGTCCTCTCCTGCTGATGTTCAGGTGTATATCAGTATGTAGTGTCTCTACTTTAAAGAGTCCTCTCCTGCTGATGTTCAGGTGTATATCAGTATGTAGTGTCTCTACTTAAAGAGTCCTCTCCTGCTGATGTTCAGGTGTATATCAGTATGTAGTGTCTCTACTTTAAAGAGTCCTCTCCTGCTGATGTTCAGGTGTATATCAGTATGTAGTGTCTCTACTTTAAAGAGTCCTCTCCTGCTGATGTTCAGGTGTATATCAGTATGTAGTGTCTCTACTTTTAAAGAGTCCTCTCCTGCTGATGTTCAGGTGTATATCAGTATGTAGTGTCTCTACTTTAAAGAGTCCTCTCCTGCTGATGTTCAGGTGTATATCAGTATGTAGTGTCTCTACTTTAAAGAGTCCTCTCTGTGTGCAGGCGCAGCAGACGGCAGTTGGCAGCCGCTCTGAATAAAGAGTGCCAGTTTAGTTTCTCCGCTGAGGGGGAGGAGCCATCCGATCTGGACGCAGCGATGTTCTACCAGCTGGAGGACGGGGGGGAGGGCGTGTTCCCCCCCCTGCAGGTGATCAATCATATCACTGATGTGTAAAGTATATGGATGATAGTCGCTGGCTCCGTCTCTGAGACAGTGACCTGGCTGCTATCACGTTGTATACACGCTACTCTTATTTTTTTATTTTTTCCGATACAAAACAATATACGTTTTATTTCAATATTGTGTGCATACTTGAGCATGGTCACTTACATCTATTGATCCAATTCCACACGTGTTTATCTCTATCTTCACCAAATGTTATGAAGAGTGAGGGGCGGAACAATGAGTCTCTTCTGTCAGGAGATAGGTCCCTCCGTATATCAATCACACCAACGTCTCCAAAGGGTTTGGGAACTTTCTTATGTAGAGATGTTGTAGCATGAGTTTCCTTCCTAGAGCAGTCTAATTCAGGTTCCTTCCTAGAGCAGTCTAATTCAGGTTCCTTCCTAGAGCAGTCTAATTCAGGTTCCTTCCTAGAGCAGTCTAATTCAGGTTCCTTCCTAGAACAGTCCAATTCAGGTTCCTTCCTAGAGCAGTCCAATTCAGGTTCCTTCCTAGAGCAGTCCAATTCAGGTTCCTTCCTAGAACAGTCCAATTCAGGTTCCTTCCTAGAGCAGTCCAATTCAGGTTCCTTCCTAGAGCAGTCCAATTCAGGTTCCTTCCTAGAACAGTCTAATTCAGGTTCCTTCCTAGAGCAGTCTAATTCAGGTTCCTTCCTAGAGCAGTCTAATTCAGGTTCCTTCCTAGAACAGTCTAATTCAGGTTCCTTCCTAGAGCAGTCTAATTCAGTTTCCTTCCTAGAACAGTCTAATTCAGGTTCCTTCCTAGAACAGTCTAATTCAGGTTCCTTCCTAGAAGAGTCTAATTCAGGTTCCTTCCTAGAAGAGTCTAATTCAGGTTCCTTCCTAGAAGAGTCTAATTCAGGTTCCTTCCTAGAAGAGTCTAATTCAGGTTCCTTCCTAGAAGAGTCTAATTCAGGTTCCTTCCTAGAGCAGTCTAATTCAGGTTCCTTCCTAGAACAGTCTAATTCAGGTTCCTTCCTAGAGCAGTCTAATTCAGGTTCCTTCCTAGAAGAGTCTAATTCAGGTTCCTTCCTAGAGCAGTCTAATTCAGGTTCCTTCCTAGAAGAGTCTAATTCAGGTTCCTTCCTAGAAGAGTCTAATTCAGGTTCCTTCCTAGAGCAGTCTAATTCAGGTTCCTTCCTAGAGCAGTCTAATTCAGGTTCCTTCCTAGAGCAGTCTAATTCAGTTTCCTTCCTAGAGCAGTCTAATGCAGGTTCCTTCCTAGAAGAGTCTAATGCAGGTTCCTTCCTAGAAGAGTCTAATTCAGGTTCCTTCCTAGAAGAGTCTAATTCAGGTTCCTTCCTAGAAGAGTCTAATTCAGGTTCCTTCCTAGAAGAGTCTAATTCAGGTTCCTTCCTAGAAGAGTCTAATTCAGGTCCCTTCCTAGAAGAGTCTAATTCAGGTTCCTTCCTAGAACAGTCTAATTCAGGTTCCTTCCTAGAAGAGTCTAATTCAGGTTCCTTCCTAGAAGAGTCTAATTCAGGTTCCTTCCTAGAGCAGTCTAATTCAGGTTCCTTCCTAGAGCAGTCTAATTCAGGTTCCTTCCTAGAAGAGTCTAATTCAGGTTCCTTCCTAGAAGAGTCTAATTCAGGTTCCTTCCTAGAAGAGTCTAATTCAGGTTCCTTCCTAGAAGAGTCTAATTCAGGTTCCTTCCTAGAAGAGTCTAATTCAGGTTCCTTCCTAGAGCAGTCTAATTCAGGTTCCTTCCTAGAGCAGTCTAATTCAGGTTCCTTCCTAGAGCAGTCTAATTCAGGTTCCTTCCTAGAGCAGTCTAATTCAGGTTCCTTCCTAGAGCAAGTCTAATTCAGGTTCCTTCCTAGAGCAGTCTAATTCAGGTTCCTTCCTAGAAGAGTCTAATTCAGGTTCCTTCCTAGAAGAGTCTAATTCAGGTTCCTTCCTAGAAGAGTCTAATTCAGGTTCCTTCCTAGAGCAGTCTAATTCAGTTTCCTTCCTAGAGCAGTCTAATTCAGGTTCCTTCCTAGAACAGTCTAATTCAGGTTCCTTCCTAGAGCAGTCTAATTCAGTTTCCTTCCTAGAGCAGTCTAATTCAGGTTCCTTCCTAGAACAGTCTAATTCAGGTTCCTTCCTAGAGCAGTCTAATTCAGGTTCCTTCCTAGAGCAGTCTAATTCAGGGTTCCTTCCTAGAGCAGTCTAATTCAGGTTCCTTCCTAGAGCAGTCTAATTCAGGTTCCTTCCTAGAGCAGTCTAATTCAGGTTCCTTCCTAGAGCAGTCCTAATTCAGGTTCCTTCCTAGAGCAGTCTAATTCAGGTTCCTTCCTAGAGCAGTCTAATTCAGGTTCCTTCCTAGAGCAGTCTAATTCAGGTTCCTTCCTAGAGCAGTCTAATTCAGGTTCCTTCCTAGAGCAGTCTAATTCAGGTTCCTTCCTAGAGCAGTCTAATTCAGGTTCCTTCCTAGAGCAGTCTAATTCAGGTTCCTTCCTAGAGCAGTCTAATTCAGGTCCCTTCCTAGAGCAGTCTAATTCAGTTTCCTTCCTAGAGCAGTCTAATTCAGTTTCCTTCCTAGAGCAGTCTAATTCAGGTTCCTTCCTAGAGCAGTCTAATTCAGGTTCCTTCCTAGAACAGTCTAATTCAGGTTCCTTCCTAGAACAGTCTAATTCAGGTTCCTTCCTAGAACAGTCTAATTCAGGTTCCTTCCTAGAAGATCTAATTCAGGTTCCTTCCTAGAAGTAGTCTAATTCAGGTTCCTTCCTAGAAGAGTCTAATTCAGGTTCCTTCCTAGAAGAGTCTAATTCAGTTCCTTCCTAGAGCAGTCTAATTCAGGTTCCTTCCTAGAGCAGTCTAATTCAGGTTCCTTCCTAGAGCAGTCTAATTCAGGTTCCTTCCTAGAGCAGTCTAATTCAGGTTCCTTCCTAGAGCAGTCTAATTCAGGTTCCTTCCTAGAAGAGTCTAATTCAGGTTCCTTCCTAGAAGAGTCTAATTCAGGTTCCTTCCTAGAGCAGTCTAATTCAGGTTCCTTCCTAGAGCAGTCTAATTCAGGTTCCTTCCTAGAGCAGTCTAATTCAGGTTCCTTCCTAGAGCAGTCTAATTCAGGTTCCTTCCTAGAACAGTCTAATTCAGGTTCCTTCCTAGAACAGTCTAATTCAGGTTCCTTCCTAGAACAGTAATTCAGTTTCCTTCCTAGAGCAGTCTAATTCAGGTTCCTTCCTAGAGCAGTCTAATTCAGGTTCCTTCCTAGAGCAGTCTAATTCAGGTCCTTCCTAGAGCAGTCTAATTCAGGTTCCTTCTCCTAGAGCAGTCTAATTCAGGTTCCTTCCTAGAGCAGTCTAATCAGGTCCCTTCCTAGAGCAGTCTAATTAGTTTCCTTCCTAGAGCTAGTCTAATTCAGTTCATTCCTAGAGCAGTCTAATTCAGGTTCCTTCCTAGAGAGCAGTCTAATTCAGGTTCCTTCCTAGAACAGTCTAATTCAGGTTCCTTCCTAGAAGAGTCTAATCAGGTTCCTTCCTAGAAGAGTCTAATTCAGGTTCCTTCCTAGAAGAGTCTAATTCAGGTTCCTTCCTAGAGATCTAATTCAGGTTCCTTCCTAGAAGAGTCTAATTCAGGTTCCTTCCTAGAAGAGTCTAATTCAGGTTCCTTCCTAGAGCAGTCTAATTCAGGTTCCTTCCTAGAGCAGTCTAATTCAGGTTCCTTCCTAGAGCAGTCTAATTCAGGTTCCTTCCTAGAGCAGTCTAATTCAGGTTCCTTCCTAGACGTCTAATTCAGGTTCCTTCCTAGAAGAGTCTAATTCAGGTTTCCTTCCTAGAAGAGTCTAATTCAGGTTCCTTCCTAGAGCAGTCTAATTCAGGTTCCTTCCTAGAGCAGTCTAATTCAGGTTCCTTCCTAGAGCAGTCTAATTCAGGTTCCTTCCTAGAGCAGTCTAATTCAGGTTCCTTCCTAGAACAGTCCTA